>NW_028300420.1:0-39867 GCF_049724085.1 Artemia sp. Qi Xiang Cuo | reverse complement strand
ATCATCATCATCAACCTCCTCCACAATAGTAATTTCCTCAATTTGAGGATGAGGTATCGTAATTATTTGTTTGCTGTCATCGTCGTCACTGACTTTTTCAATATTTCTTAAGGGGGGCATATCCACATATAGACGATCATCGTCCTTGATACACATTCTTCCCGAAGGCCCCCTTCTCACTAGATCATCTGACGTGTAAGATAATCCTTCAGACGCATAGTGGACTTCCATCATATCATCAGCATCATCAATGCATATATCGCACAAAAGAATTTCCTCCTCATGAGTGAGGTCCCACTCGCTCCATACATCCTAAAAGATTGATAGCGCTATGATCAAAAACTAGAGTTTCCTGCGGAAAACCTATATTAGTTCAGATTTTACGGGAATAGTTTATTTTCGAACCAATATATCTACCAAAGGTTCAATACCTGAGTTAAACTAAGAGGTTTCAATTTCAGGAAAAATAACATTTTGACAACATTTGACAATTTACCAAATTTAAAGTTTTGTTTAGTTTCAAAATGTTTTCTGTCACTCATCATGTTTTAATCATTCACAAACAATACTAAAGAAAACCACTTTCCATGGTTTATCGATTTTAAATTATTAAGAAGGCTATTATTTTTTTGAAATATACATTTTTACTTTTCATGCTTTTGATAAGTATCTTGTCCTTTTGGTGTAAATTGCAGCTGAAGGCTTATCGCAAAATCACTGTTTCAAGTTTTTTCATATACTAAAATTGAAGGAAGCTAGAAAATGTAAAAAATTCTTTTTACCCGAATATTCTTCAGAGCCCAACCTAACTACGATCTGAAAACAAAAATATAACTTATAGTTGGACAAATTATTTTAAATATCTCTTTTCTGACATAATTTGGAACTTGCAAATTATTATAAGTAGTAACTAATTACTTAATTTTTAATTAAATTATAATTAATTGAACAAACAATCAAATTTTTTTGATACCGCAACAATAAATGGCAAACTAAAATGAATATAAG
Organism: Artemia sp. Qi Xiang Cuo; assembly: GCF_049724085.1. Lineage (NCBI taxonomy): Eukaryota > Metazoa > Arthropoda > Branchiopoda > Anostraca > Artemiidae > Artemia > Artemia sp. Qi Xiang Cuo. The sequence continues at coordinate 38,859 of NW_028300420.1, read as the reverse complement.
AAATTACAACATTTTAAAAAGTAAAGAGTTTGGCTCATCAAATTAAATAGAACAACTGACCTATGACACCTAGCTTCAGACTCAAACTATAACCGAGTCAAATAAAGGTCCATCCGGTATTTTTGGTTTTTCACCCCCCCCCCCCCAACCAAACAAGCAGTGCAGTTAAAACCTACTTAAAATCTATACTTAGACCTTGAAACTAGAAAAAACTAAATTTTATTTAAAGTTATGTCTAGCGATAGACTTATTAGAGTGACAGAAACTTTTTTCCACAACCCACAAGAGGATATTTTTCAAGTAAAAGTAAAGAGCTGCTACAATAAATCAAAGATGAACAGGAATAATAACGAATAATTGTTCAAACGTAAACTTATGCACAATGATATATTTAATAGAGTGACAAAAACTTTTTTCCACAAGAGGATATTTTTCAAGTAAAAGTAAAGAGCTGCTACACTAAATCAAAGATGAACAGAAATAATGTCGAATAATTTGTCAAACGTAAACTTATGCACAATGATATATTTAATAGAGTGACAAAACTTTTTTCCACAAGAGGTTATTTTTCAATTAAAAGTAAATAGCTGCTAAACTAAATCAAACAACCAAGCCATACATTCTAAAAGATTGATAGCGCTATGATCAAAAACTAGAGTTTCCTGCGGAAAACCTATATTAGTTCAGATTCTACGGGAATAGTTTATTTTCGAACCAATATATCTACCAAAGGTTCAATACTTGAGTTAAAATAAGAGGTTTCAATTTCAGGAAAAATTACATTTTGACAACATTTGACAATTTACCAAATTTAAAGTTTTGTTTAGTTTCAAAATGTTTTCTGTCACTCATCATCTTTTAATCATTCACAAACAATACTAAAGAAAACCACTTTCCATGGTTTATCAATTTTAAATTATTAAGAAGGTTATTATTTCTTTGAAGTATACATTTTAAATTTTTAATTTTCATGCTTTTGATAAGTATCTTGTCCTTTTGGTGTAAATTGCAGCTGATGGCTTATCACAAAGTCACAGTTTCAAGTTTTTTCATATACTAAAATTGAAGGAAGTTAGAAAATGTACAAAATTCTTTTGATCCGAATATTCTTCAGAGCCCGACCTAACTAAGATACGAAAACAAAAATACAACTTATAATTGGACAATATATTTTAAATATCTCCTTCCTGATATAATCTTGAACTAGAAAATTATTATAAGTTGTAACGAATAAATTGATTGTTAACGGACTTATCATTAATTGAACCAACAATCCAAATTTTTTGATAACGCAACTATAAATGCCATACTAAAAAGAATATAAAAAACTACAATATTTTAAAAAGTACAGAGTTTGGCTCATGAAATTGGATAGAACAACGGAACTATGACAAATAGCTTCAGAATCAAAATATAACCGAGTCAAATAACGGTCCATCAGTTATTTTTGGTTTTTCACCCCCCCCACCACCCCAGCTATGCAGTTAAAACCTACTTAGACTATATAATTAGAACTTTAAAATATAAGAAACAATATTTTATTTAAATTTATGTATAGAGATAGAATTAATAGATTGACAGAAACTTTTTTCCACAACCCACAAGAGGATATTTTTCAAGTAAAAGTAAAGAGCTGCTACAATAAATCAAAGATGAACAGTAATAATAACAAATAATTGTTCAATCGTAAACTTGTGTACAATGATATATCTAATAGAGTGACAAAAGCTTATTTCCACAAGAGGTTATTTTTCAATTAAAAGTAAAGAGCTGCTACACTAAATCAAAGATGAACAGAAATAATGTCGAATAATTTGTCAAACGTAAACTTATGCACAATGATATATTTAATAGAGTGACAAAAACTATTTTCCACAAGAGGTTATTTTTCAATTAAAAGTAAATAGCTGCTAAACTAAATCAAACAACCAAGCCAGACATTCTAAAAGATTGATAGCGCTATGATCAAAAACTAGAGTTTCCTGCGGAAAACCCATATTAGTTCAGATTCTACGGGACTAGTTTATTTTCGAACCAATATATCTACAAAACGTTCAATACTTGAGTTAAACTAAGAGGTTTCAATTTCAGGAAAAATTACATTTTGACAACATTTGACAATTTACCAAATTTAAAGTTTTGTTTAGTTTCAAAAATGTTTCTGTCACTCATCATCTTTTAATCATTCACAAACAATACTAAAGAATACCACTTTCCACGGTTTATCGATTTTAAATTATTAAGAAGGCCATTATTTCTTTGAAATATACATTTTACATTTTTTATTTTCATGCTTTTGATAAGTATTTTGTCCTTTTGGTCTAAATTGCGGCTGAAGGCTTATCGCAAAATCACTGTTTCAAGTTTTTTCATATACTAAAATTGAAGGAAGCTAAGAAAATGTAAAAAATTCTTTTGATCCGAATATTCTTCAGAGCCCGACCTAACTAAGACCTGAAAACAATAATATAACTTATAGTTGGACAAATTTTTTTAAATATCTCTTTTCTGACATAATTTGGAACTTGCAAATTATTATAAGTAGTAACTAATTACTTAATTTTTAATGAACTTATAATTTATTGAACCATAAATCCAAATTTTTTCATACCACAACAATAAATGGCAAACGAAAAAGAATATAAAAAACTACAACATTTTAAAAAGTACAGAGTTTGGCTCATGAAATTGAATAGAACAACGGAACTATGACAAATAGCTTCAGAATCAAAATCTAACCGAGTCAAATAAAGAGGATGCGCTAAGGTTTATTCTTTTTTTTTCATGTTGGTTGACGGATAGACTATCTAGCATTACAAAGAAGGAGATAGAAAGAGCTCTGTCATATAAGGTGCAGTCGTTTTTTTTAAAAGGTTAAAATTTTTAAAAATGATACTTAAATTTTGATATAAACTTAAAAATACGAAAATCCATAAAACAAAAACCATGTAATCCCATGGCTACCAACCGATACAGATTGTCTTTTCGACAGTATTTTGTGTCTCATTTTAGTAAATAAGTGACAAAGAAGAGTGATTATTTAAATTATATTGTCTCTTAATTTAACTTTTAATTTAATTCCTGTTATTTGACATAATAAATTCGTATCTTATCCCACCGTATCGTATCGAATAGTACTAACAACGCTTAAGCAGAAATTGTTGTACTTTTCTTATTCATCTTCGTATTGAAGCGATACTCGATTACAGGTTCTTAGCAGCTATTGAATAGGAAGAAGGTGAAGCCGAGGTATTTTTTAATCATCTTAAATCTACTAGTAAGAAGGTTAATAAGGATATATACACAGAGGGCATTAATGGGGGGGATTTTGAAAAATACCTATTGACTGCATTCTGCTTGAAAAATATCTTTTTGGTATTTTCATCGAAAAAATTCAAAAATTGCCCATTATCCCCCTAAGTTATAAGAAATATATCTGACCCTCCCCTCTAACTTTTCATGAATTGATACCACTGCTTATACGTAAATCAAAACAAGACGAAATCTGATCTGGAAGCTTCAAGCTATAGAATCCTTAAGACAATTATTAAACCAAGTAAGACAAGGCTTTAAAGATTTTAAACAGAGAGTCTCATGATAAGCTAAGTCTCATGAGCGCTCATGATAAGCTAACCTAATCTAACCTAACTTAAACGTGGAGAAACCTAACTTCTAACCTAACCTGACATAGCCTAACTGATGTTTTTCGCATTTCTATACAGTATTATGTAATTTCGTAGTTATACTATTTTAGAATAGACTTCAACTTTAGGGGGGGGGGGGATTTCAAGAGCAAGAGTTGTCTTGATGGGCAGCCCTACTCCTAGAGACTTTTCTTTCTAGTCTTGCATATCATGGTTAAAAACCATAGTTTTCACGCCCCTCCTGTGAATTGGGCATTATCCACTTTAATTTCCAATTAAATGAGCTGACTATATGATGTATGAAGTATTGTTTTGAATCTGTTCCCCGTGAGTGATAGATAGTGAGGTAATTATTGTTCTAAGAGCGTGACCTAGTACGATTTTCACAAATAGGTAACCGTTAAGCGAGTATATTTCGGGGTTTTGAAGTTTTTGAAATCAGTATAGTCTGAAATATAGAACAATATATACAAATAATGGATAGTTCTTCAAATGTAAGCCATCCAACGTTTGATGTAAGTTCAAATAATATGGCTTTTCAGTGTTTTTTCCAATCAAAAATATGTAAAATACAAAGAACTATGATCCATTGATTATAATGGCGTGGCTAAAAAGGAATTGTCAGTGAAAAACTCACAATTGAGCCATTCTATTGCGAAAACACACAAAAGTTAGAAAAAATGCAAAATACAATGAAATTACGTTCCCATGGTTCTAATTTATATCCTTTAATTAGGGAGGTCAAGGCATGGAAAAAAAAAGGAATTTTCAGTGAAAAACTCAAAAATATAGCTGTTAATATGGTTTTTCAGTGTTTTTTCTAACGAAAATAAGCAAAATACGACGAAAATACGTTCCCGAGGTTTTATTTAATATTCTTCAATTAGGAAGTTCAAGGATTGGCGAAAAAAGGGAGATGAAAGTGAAAAACTCACAAATATAGCACATAATATGGCTTTTCGGTGTTTTTTTTCAACGAAAATAAGCAAAAAACGATAAAATAGCATTCCCATGGTTCTAATTCGTATCCTTCAATTAGGGAGGTCTGGGCTTGGCAAAAAAGGGAATTTTCAGTGAAAAATTCACAAATATAGCTCTTAATATGTCTTTTCAGTGTTTTTTCCAGCGAAAATATGCAAAATAAGAAGAACATACATTCCGTTTGTTCTAATTCATATCCTTTAATTATGGAGGTCAGGGCTGGCAAAAAAAAAGGAATTTTCAATGAAAAACTTACAAATATATCTCTTAATATGGCTTTTCGGTGTGTTTTCCGAAGTAAAATATTCAAAATGCAATGAAAATATGTCCTTCAATCCCCCAGAAATTTTTGAGTTTGGGGAGGGGGAGATTTTTAATTGCTATTATATTTGCTTTTTTGCGTGCACTTTTTGTCTCTAAAATGTGAATTCAGCCCTTCTGGGTCTGTGGTAGCTAGTACGTGACCTATGATTTACATGGGTCATGGGACAGGTATGCTGACCATCATGCTCCAATTAGGAAGAGACCTTTTGATCAATAGGGAACAGCAAATTTGAACGCTGCAAGTGATGTCTCTATGCATTCCAGTCATTTGCTTCTTAGAGAAAAGTATTTTAAGGGCTTAATGCTTTTTTATATGCTTCCTTTTTTAAATTATAACTATTAACTATGCAAAGGTTAAGGACTATCTTAGCTCGGCCATTCATAATCATTTACGCTATTTAACATTTTTGCAGTTATGAACTTTTAATAGTTAACGATCTTTCTGTATTGATTGACAATGTTTGTAAAGCTACTGAATTGTGTCATTAATATGCGTCCTATAGGTTAAAGTAAACCTAAAGACTGAACCCAGTATAAAAAAAAGATGAGACACATATGCAAAATTTTTCTTTTCGGGGAAGGGAATAAAAAATCTATTGGATAGTTTGACTAAAAAGTACCCGAAAATTCAGAAAAAAAAGAATTCTGGGGGAGTCTGGGTCTTGAGGCCCCCTCCTCTCTGTGTTTATCACAGATATTGACCATTATACTTTGAAATTCATATGAACAATGAAGATATCACTAAGTCCTTGTGAATTTGAGCCCCAATGACAGTAAATTCTTCAATAGCAAACACTCATTACCTTTTAATATACTTGTAACCCTTTTGCTTTATATGGCCTCCTCATCAGAGTTCTCGGAAATAACAAATTAGTTGAAGCTTCCTTAGTAAAAAATATAAAAAGGAACCTAAACGAATACATGTTTTTAATTGTGTTGCGTAATTTCTTTGTGCAACACAGACAAATAGACCACAATAGCTGTTATCAAAATTTAACCAATGATCATAACGACTTACGTCAGGGGCTACGGACCTATGTTACAAAACTTCGGCTGATTTCAGTACACAAACTGATTATCAAGAACTGTTCACCAATGACCAGGAGTGTCAAAACAGTTCTATATTTCTCAAAGGAGAGATTGAACATAGGCCTACTTCTTTTGTAGACCTTTATAAATACAACTACTTACAGCTCCAAAGGGCAACACCAAGCTGCAAAGGGCAACACAACTGCACACGCTCGTCCTTCGCCCTAATATGATAAAAGCTTCACTATTTACTGACTCCCATGACGTTCCTATATTTCTCTAAACTCCTTTCCTACGCTGGGTGTTTGAAATTATCGGCGCTTATCTTACACTACATTTCCTGCATCTTTTTTTTATTAATAGTGTTGTTCTCAATGATCATTCAGCTTTTTAAAGACTCACTGTTTAAAATCTTTAAAGCCTTGTCTTACTTGGTTTAATAATTGTCTTAAGGATTCTATAGCTTGAAGCTTCCAGATCAGATTTCGTCTTGTTTTGATTTACGTATAAGCAGTGGTATCAATTCATGAAAAGTTAGAGGGGAGGGTCAGATATATTTCTTATAACTTAGGGGGATAATGGGCAATTTTTGAATTTTTTCGATGAAAATACCAAAAAGATATTTTTCAAGCAGAATGCAGTCAATAGGTATTTTTCAAAATCCCCCCCATTAATGCCTCTGTGTATATATCCTTATTAACTATCTTACTAGTAGATTTAAGATGATTAAAAAATACCTCGGCTTTACCTTCTTCCTATTCAATAGCTGCTAAGAACCTGTAATCGAGTATCGCTTCAATACGAAGATGAATAAGAAAAATACAACAATTTCTGCTTAAGCGTTATTAGTGCTATTCGATACGATACGGTGGGATAAGATACGAATTTATTATGTCAAATAATAGGAATTAAATTAAAAGTTAAATTAAGAGACAATATAATTTAAATAGTCACTCTTCATTGTCACTTATTTATTAAAATGAGACATAAAATACTGTCGAAAAGACAAGCTGTATCGGTTGGTAGCCAGGGGATTACATGGCTTGAGTTTTATGGATTTTCTTCTTTTTCAGTTTATCTCAAAATTTAAGTAACCTTTTTAATAATTTTTCCATTTTATAATAAACGACTGCACCTTATATGACAGAGCTCTTTCTATCTCCTTCTTTGTAATGCTAGATAGTCTATCCGGCAACCAACATGAAAAAAAAGAATAATAAGCGCATCCTCTTTATTTGACTCGGTTAGATTTTGATTCTGAAGCTATTTGTCATAGTTCCGTTGTTCTATTCAATTTCATGAGCCAAACTCTGTACTTTTTAAAATGTTGTAGTTTTTTATATTCATTTTAGTATGACATTTATTCTTGCGGTATCAAAAAAATTTGATTTTTGGTTCAATAAATTATAATTCCGATAAAAATTAAGTAATTAGTTACTACTTATAATAATTTGCAAGTTCCAAATTATGTCAGAAAAGAGATATTTAAAAAAATTTGTCCAATTATAAGTTATATTATTGTTTTCAGGTCTTAGTTAGGTCGGGCTCTGAAGAATATTCGGATAAAAAGAATTTTTACATTTTCTTAGCTTCCTTCAATTTTAGTATATGAAAAAACTTGAAACAGTGATTTTGCGATAAGCCTTCAGCCGCAATTTAGACCAAAAGGACAAGATACTTATCAAAAGCATGAAAATAAAAAATGTAAAATCTATATTTCAAAGAAATAATGGCCTTCTTAATAATTTAAAATCGATAAACCGTGGAAAGTAGAATTCTTTAGTATTGTTTGTGAATGATTAAAAGATGATGAGTGACAGAAAACGTTTTTGAAACTAAACAAAACTTTAAATTTGGTAAATTGTCAAATGATGTCAAAATGTAATTTTTCCTGAAATTGAAACCTCTTAGTTTAACTCAAGTATTGAACCTTTGGTAGATATATTGGTTCGAAAATAAACTATTCCCGTAGAATCTGAACTAATATGGGTTTTCCGCAGGAAACTCTAGTTTTTGATCATAGCGCTATCAATCTTTTAGAATGTATGGCTTGGTTGTTTGATTTAGTTTAGCAGCTATTTACTTTTAATTGAAAAATAACCTCTTGTGGAAAAAAGTTTTTGTCACTCTATTAAATATATCATTGTGCATAAGTTTACGTTTGACAAATTATTCGACATTATTTCTGTTCATCTTTGATTTAGTGTAGCAGCTATTTACTTTTAATTGAAAAATAACCTCTTGTGGAAAAAAGCTTTTGTCACTCTTTGAAATATATCATTGTACACAAGTTTACGTTTGAACAATTATTTGTTATTATTACTGTTCATCTTTGATTTATTGTAGCAGCTCTTTACTTTTACTTGAAAAATATCCTCTTGTGGGTTGTGGAAAAAAGTTTCTGTCAATCTACTAAGTCTATCGCTAGACCTAACTTTAAATAACATTTAGTTTTTTATATTTTAAAGGTCTAAGTATAGAGTGTAAGTATGTTTTAACTGCACAGCTTGTTTGGGGGGGGGGGTTAAAAACCAAAAAGAACAGAGTGACCTTTATTTTACTAGGTTATATTTTGAGTCTTAAGCTATTTGTCATAGTTCAGTTGTTATATTCAATTTCATGAGCCAAACTCTTTACTTTTTAAAATATTATAATTTCTTATATTCATTTTAGTATGACATTTATTGTTGTGGTATGAAAAAATTTGTATTGATGGTTCAATAAATTATAAGTTCGTTAAAAATTAAGTAATTAGTTACTACTTATAATAATTTGCAAGTTCCAAATTATGTCAGAAAAGAGATATTTAAAAAAATTTGTCCAATTATAAGTTATATTATTGTTTTCAGGTCTTAGTTAGGTCGGGCTCTGACGAATATTCGGATCAAAAGAATTTTTACATTTTCTTAGCTTCCTTCAATTTTAGTATATGAAAAAACTTGAAACAGTGATTTTGCGATAAGCCTTCAGCCGCAATTTACACCAAAAGGACAAAATACTTATCAAAAGCATGAAAATAAAAAATGTAAAATCTATACTTCAAAGAAATAATAACCTTCTTAATAATTTAAAATTGATAAACCATGGAAATTGGTTTTCTTTAGTATTGATAGTGAATGATTAAAAGATGATGAGGGACAGAAAATACTTTGAAATTAAACTAAATTTAAATTTTGTAAATTGTCAAATGTTGCCAAAATGTTATTTTTCTTGAAATTAAAACCTCTTATTTTAACTCAAGTATTGAACCTTTGGTAGATATAATGGTTCGAAAATAAACTATTCCCATAACATCTGAACTAATATAGGTTTTCCGCAGGAAACTTTAGTTTTTTATCATAGCGCTATCGATATTTTAGGATTTATGGCTTGGTTGGGATCTCTCATTTGATGAGGAGGTCCTTCTTGGTACTAGTACCGCCTTCGAAGGTACTGATGATGTGCTAGAGGTACACTATACTGAAGATGGTCTTTCATATACGTCAGAAGATCTGGTATGGCGGGGACCTTCAGGTCGCCTTTGCATAGAGGATGACGAGCGGTTGGCTCCTAGTTTGCCTACAATAGGAGTACGCGGCGATTTATTTGAATACAGACCCACTCCATTGATTGATATATGAATAAATGATGAACCTGAGGTTGAAATTGAATGTATACCACCCCCTCTGGTAGACGTAGTGCTAGTAGAGGATGAAGACATAGATATTCTGATAATTGAACCAGATGTAGTTTATTTAAAAACTGTTATAAATATCGATATTTCAAGAGAATAAAGATTAGAAAGAATGAATTATTTTTGTTATCTTTGATAGAAGACTTGGTTATGGACTGATAATACTCTATGGGGTGATTTAATCAAACTGAACTATTCATGTACAGAAGTCTCTGCTGGTATCCTCACTCTATATATCGAGTATATGAAAATTAAAATAATACAAACAAATTTATTGTGTGATTACAATATAAAACTCATTATACATATTAATAATTAGATTTAACGGTAAATCATATATGAGAACTCTTCCACCATGGTTTCCGTTGTTTAAAATCCTTTTCGTAGAATGACCTCTTATGTTGTCTCTTAAAGGGCCACTTTTTCTCTTCTCTTATAGCATAATCATTATAATAATCCGAGTTATAACTTGCACTATACACATTTTTCTTTTAGCTTTCACTGCTGTCTTTTACACTATAGAGAAAGCCCTCTTTTACCAGTCCCTTCTTTTGATCTTCCTTTTTTATCATATCAATCCTACTTTTATCTGGGCTTACTTGCAATCAATATAAATTTTTATCCATGTCACATATAATTTTTCTTCTCTTTTCCTCCAGATTCTTCTCATATGTCTCTGCCTCTATGCTGTCTAAATATTCAGTAGGTTCATGTGAATACTCAAAATCATGAAAATGTCCCTTGCAAATAGAACAGTTGCAGTAAAAGGATATTTCTAACTCAACTTGTTCACTCATTTCATCTCAAGGTCAAATTGTTATGTAAACAAAGTCCTCTGATTGGCTGAGAAGGAAACATGTGATCTAGCTGTTTCCCGGGAACTCATAACAGTTGGCTTGAACAACAACAACAAATACTGTTTCCCGGAAACACATAACATTTGGCTTGAACAACAACAAGAAGGAAGTGTCATTAACATTTGCCTCGAATAACAACAGGAAGGAAGTGTCATTAACTGTTTCCCGGAAACTCATAACATCTGCATCGAACAACAACAAGAAGGAGTGACAAAATTCCTGTTTTTCAAATTCTCACTGACAAAATCCATAAAAACAGACATAAATGTGACAAAGCTCCTGTTTTTCAAATTCTCACTGACAAAATCCATAAAAACATACAAAAATGTGAGAAAGTTCCTGTTTTTCAAATTCTCACTGACAAAAACCCTAAAAACATACAAAAATGTGACAAAGTTCCTGTTTTTTCAAATTCTCACTGACAAAAACCATAAAACGTCCATGGAAAACATCAAATAAATCGACCAACACACATAACCATCCATGAAACATCCATAAATGTGACAAAATTCCTGTTTTTCAAATTCTCACTGACAACAAACAGACATAAACTATGTAAAAAAAGTTATAGGTGGCAGCAGGGGTGAGCGATCGGAGTAGCACCTCCCCTTCTACTAAAGTTTCTCCCGCAGAAATTACCCCCTGCAGAATCATTCCCGCGAAAAATTGTCCCATGGGAAAAGTTGTACTAATGAAAATTCCCCCTGACGGCAAAATCGTCCTGACAATTCGAACCCCACTGGAAATTTTCCCCGGACCATTCCCCCAGAAAATCTCCACAGGTAAAATTGGGTCGCCAAAGAGGGAGTAAGACAAAAACAAAGAATTCTTTACAGGGATTCTGAAAAAATCTCCCGTGTAAAATTTCTCCTTGAAGTTACTTCTCCCCAGAAACTTCCCTCCTCATGGAAAATCCTCCCTTTGAAAAATCTCCCCCACAGAAAATAACCAAATCCTTAGAAATTGTCCGTATGCTCCGAAGTAGAAAATGATATATGTAAACAATAGTAAAATTGTATAACTTATAGCCCTTTCCCCAGGGGCAATGGGGTGTCATGTCATCCCCAGAGGCATAGTTAATGGACCTTACAACAATGTTGAAAAAAATGGCTATCTCAAAATTTTCATTGGATGAGTTTGGAAAAAGGGGGGTATGGGAGGGGCTGGTTTCCCTCCAATCTTTTTGGTAACTTAAAAATAGCACTAGAACTTTAAATTTTCACTCGAAGAGGCCCTCCCCCAGTCTTCAAGGATTATTGGTTCGATACGATTCCGGCAAGGGAAAAACAAAAATAATTAATACGCATCCATGATCTTTCTTCTGGCAAAAAACAGCAAATTCCACATTTTTACAGATGAGAGCTTGAAATCTATACATTAGGATTCTCTGAAACGCTGAATCGTATTGTATTATTAAATAAAAAACGAGGTTTTTCATCTGAAAGTAAGGAGCAACATTAAGACTCAAAACGAATAGAAATTATTTCTTATACGTTTTACGCTAAATTTTTAGCACTTTAAAAAAACTTCCTATTCTAATTAAACTGCCCTTGTGCTTAAGGACTCGTTCTTAAAAAAATGGGATAGTAAGTCAAACTTTAGCGTAAAAAGCAAACTATTCCGGCGGGGGGGGGGCAACCCCTTCATATACAGGATAATTTCTGTTTATTTTGTGCTTTAATGTTGCTCCTTACTTTCAGTTGAAAAATCATATTCTTTTTTATTTAATTCTGATCGTTTTTCAAGTAATACTGGTAAATCTGGCTGATCTTCCATGATATATTTCCTCCCCTCACGAGAAACACCTCCATGGATAATTTCTACCGCTTAAAATACACCCCCCTCGTAAAATTTCTTCCCGAAAATTCTATCCTCGCAGAAAATCCCCCCTCCCTCCGTAAATTTGCTTGCAGAAGATTCAGCCTGAAAAATTATCCTTAACATTCTCCTTAACATAGTCTTTTTCATTAGAAAAAGACTAATCTAATTGATTTTTCCGATCATTCCGGAAATCTACCCTTCCATGGAAATTATTTCCCGAAAATCCAAACTCGCTGAAAATTTCCCCCGGACAAGTTCCCTGGAACATCTCCACATGCAAAATTGAGTAGGCTAATAGAAAGTAAGACAAATAAATATATTTTCGTATAGGAATTCTGTTAAATACCCCCAGTGTAAAACTTTCCCTAGAAAGTTCATCCCCGAAAATTTCCCTCCACACAGAAAACCATCCCCATAGAAAGCTACCCCAAGCACAAAAGCCCCCCTCCCCCGAAAAAATGTCTGTATACTTCCGAATAATATGCACTATACGGAAACCATGGGCAAATTTATAGCTTAAAGACCTACCCGTAGGGACTAAGGGGGGAGGGGTAATGATATCTTCAAAGGTATAGTTTGGGGGCTTTTCAACTATGCTGAACAAAATGGCTATCTCAAAATTTGAGTGGAAGATTTTGGGGAAAAAAGGGGGCGTGGGAGATTGGCTACTTGCCCTCCAATTTTTTGGGGTCACTTAAAAATAGTACTAGAACGTTTAATTTTCGGTCAAATGAGTCCTCTCCCAATAATCTAGGACCTTGGTTTGATACAATCACCCCTAAAAAAAAACAACAAAAAAAAAAATAAAAAAAAAAAAAAACACGCATCCGTAATCTTTTTTCTGACAAAAATACAAAATTCCACATTTTTGCAGAGAGTAGCTGGAAAATCTCTACAGTGTTATCTGATATGCTGAATCTAATGGTGAGATTTTCTTTAAGATTCAGACTTTGAGGAAGTGTTTCCCTCCTTTTTTGAAAAAATGGCAAATTTTCTCCTCCTCGTAGCCTTTTATTGGTAATGCTAAGCTCAATGAATCTTATATATTTTGAATCAGCATAATATGTCAATTCCTTTGATATTTATTTGTACCTAATTTCCCTTTGGCTGCTAAATTTTATATGTTGGGAGTATTTTTTGGGGTGTATTTTTTATATAAGTAGTAAGCTAGAATGCACTGCGGCCAGTGATTGCGTAATATGTCTTACCATGGGTCAGTCACCTATTACTATGAACGGTAGTTGCCTTAGAAGACGGGTTTTCTAATGTGACACTCATTTTTTTGAATGCACTCCAGCCAGTGATTGCGTAATATGCCTTACCAGGGTCAGTCACCTGTTTAAACGAACGATACTTGCCCTACCAAACGGGGTTTTCCAATATGACACTCATTTTTTTTTTTGGGTTAAACAGAGAGAGAGAGCGGCGGACACACAAACTTTTTTGGTTCATTGATCTATACGAGATGAGTACTTTTCACTGTAGTTCATATTAGTAAGAGAATTGATTTCAGAGAGAGAGAATAGTTTATTTGAGAGGTTATTGGTGGAGAAAAAAAAATTAGTGGTGCATTTACACTATTGGAGATTAATGATTGAACCGACAGCAGCAGCAGCAGCGATATACGAGTACCTAATTTAGCTGTGGAAATAACCGCTGGCTGTACACTATGTCTTCAATGGGAAAATATACGTGCCAGATATGCGATATTATTAAGCAAGTTTAAGCAGGAGGAGCAACTATGTTTTGAGGGGAAAATGACTAGTATACATATAAATAAGTTTCGCTCTGCATAAGATATACTATTGAAATATATTGATGAGTACAAAATGCATCAGTGAATATTTTTATTGTAATTATGTTCAATAAAATTGTTTCTAAATCAATTGTTTTTTCTTTATATATATAGTATACATGCTTATATTTTCTAGAGTACAAAAAAAAATTCTGATTAGTCTGTTCTTGGCTGTGAGAGAGTTGGGACTCTAAAAAATGGAGAGATTCGAGAAAGAGTGAATCACGGGGAATCTAGTTCATATTGACAAACGTTTGGTTCTAGATAACAATTTTCTAGAGCTATCTATTCAAAGGAAGATATTTGCTTGGGGTATTCTTGTCCATATAATGAAAACTGATTCTCCATCATTAGACTGTTGTATGAAGCTTCTACATCGTGGTCCAAATGCATTTAAACAATTTATTGATATATTGATCACGACACGGCAAAATGATATTGTGGATATGCTTTTAAACAATAGTTTAGAAATTTAGGACTTTTTTCATGAGAAAGATGGTGCTCAAGGATGATTTACTCCTCTCTCTCTCTCTATCTATCTCAGACAATTTTTGATGTCGCTAGCTCAGTTTCATTGTGGTATTGAGAGCGTCAACACAAGACAAAATGTTACATACATGTACGTTATGTATGCACAAACTGTGCAGCAGGTCATCATGTTAGAATTATACAATGATTGAGGAGTTTGATGAAAATTGTAGATTATTTAAACCTTGTAAATATCATAGAGGGTATGCTGTACAAATTAAAGGTTGTAATTCCTGTCTTGAGGAGGTGTGTGACTCTCATCCTAAAGGTCATTTATGTTCCAATTGTCAATATGATAAATATAATCAGCGGGAAAACACATATTCTGGCATGACTAGAAAGAATCCTGATCATGAAGCTAGTTTATTGCTACAAGATTGGTATCGTCATGGTTTTTGATTGTTCTGGGGGAAGGAACCGTGTCACCGATTCAACTGTTCGAACAACAAAAGAATAGGGTTTCTACGTCATCATTGTGAATACAATGGGTGTTATGATTATAAGCCCACTGATTTTTATTTGGCGGTGACGGAATATGATTCGACACTTGAGGACACTATTTGTGAAATTGCTTCAAATAGGCAAATTGAAACATGTGAATTCTATAGAATGAATGAGAATAGTATCATTGACTATGCAAAGAGATATGACAAGAGTGAAGTCACACTCTACTGTAGAAAATGTGACCCTGACATTGCACTACATCAGGATCAGTACACTGTGAATTCAGATAATCTACCTGCACTAGTTGTTGTCTACAAATACCTAGTAGTGGATGAAATCTAAAGAGTAGAAAAGTCGTTTTATCATGTATATAATTTTTTTTATTAATAAACAATTTCACATACATCTTTAGAACATTTTGTTCTTAGGGCACTAAAATCAATATTAAGTTCATTTGTAGGTATAGTCTACAATATAAAATCATTAAATTGAGATCGGCCAGTACATATATCAAGAAACTGCCTGTAGTAGTAGCCACGACATTCAAAACAGAAAAAGAGTGGTGCATGAAGGCCACATGTCCTAGTCGCTAAATCCTGTACTCTTCGTTGATTTTGAATAATGGTTTTCCCCCTGCTTTCAATAAAGTTGCTGATGTATGGAGTGTAGAATTTATATGATAGGCCAAGAGGATCAAAAAATTCAATATTCTTCGCTGTTTGAAAGATACATAGCCAATGACCTGTCTTCAATGTTAATGGACTGCTATTAACAATGATCAGGATGTTGTTAACATTTGAAATTTTCTCAATGGGGTCGGAAGGTATATTATAGAAATTATTCTGAGACATATATAGATTTATACTAAATACACTGATTTCTTGGTTTGTGCTCTTGGTGCAAGGTCTAGTAGAACACTGCCGTCGAGTGGGATTTTCCAATAGGTTTCAAATTTACTTAATGATAGTAGCGTGATACTCTCAGTCAGAGGATTGGCAAATGTACACTCTAAATGTACATTCTCTGTTCGTACTATGGTCATATCTTGCGTGCCAGACAAGTCCAAAACAATAACCCCATTATTTTTTGAAAAAATTGAATCGGTTAGTCAATTTTCAAACAGTTGAGAGTCATGATCTAGGGATTGCATGGTCCACTTTTACACAGTTCTATAGGATTTTTGTCAAGTGATAAAGTGTACCGTGGAATACTATTTATTTTGAAAACAAGGCTGGATAGACGGATAAAATTAAAATCGTGGGGGGATTCAGTCCAGGATCCAACGGCACTACCACTTTTCACAATGGCCAGAGCCAAGTTTGATGGGATTTCTCCATTGATAAATGATGAATCGGTATAGGTACGAGAGCCGGTGGCACTGTGACGTTGATTACTGATCGTATGAGGGACAAGAAGTTTAATGTTGTTGTCATGGGCTCTTAGGTTTTCCAATTCCAATGCAACAGAGCTCATAACCGGTTGTTTTCGGACGGGGAGAATTGACGATGTGATAATAACATTTGCATCGGGTGCTGCAGGAAGTGTTTTTCTCAAAATGAAATTTGATGGGGCCATCTGTAGCTTTATGTCAATCTTGACATTGGGGGGTAGCCATTGGGATACATTGAATATCTCATTACTTAATTTTCCAACTATATTATACTCTTGGGTCACTGCAGCGGTAAAATCATCGTCACCATCAACACCCGGTCGAAATTCATAACAAAATGATTTTCCTCTCAGCTCCTTGTATGCATTTGGCGTCATCATCATAAACTATATTTAGATTGCATAGTTTGATAAATTATTGCTAGTTATCACCAATTTACCATTAATAAATCCATTAATTTGTTTGAATAGGTTGTGTAGACTACAGTTCTCATAGGAGAGACCATCGCCGGTATTTGGAGTTGTATTATCTGACTTTTTCTTCACCACAACATTTAAATCAATAAATGTTGACGACAAATCAATGAAATAGTCGTCGTTGGAAAATATTTGAAAGTGTATATTTTCCGAGATGGGATGTTGGGGGTGAAACTATTCATAGTTGCCATACTTGACACTGACATCAACATTTTCAGGAGTGAATATATTTAATAAGGAATCAATTTATGGATATGGTCCCTTGTGGGGGAGGAAAGTCATCTTAAGAGAATAAATCCCTCTTTGATCACACAATCTTTTTCTTTTTCTTCTTCTTCTTCTTCTGATTATCGGGATTACTTATCTTAGTATTCAAAGTCCTTATAAATGCCCTTTTCTTCTCGCCTGGCTAAAAACTGATAAGTGAATGTTACGAATGCATTCCTTTCCGCACCTCCCCTTTTTTCCAAGGTTTTAATTGTTCTCCAACATCTCTTGCTTAGGACCTAATATTTTCCTTAAGCATAATCATGAAATTCTTGCCTGACTCCCAGTCCTGCAGTACTGAGGCTGCAAAATTTGATGCAGCAGTCACAAGATAATATCTGGCAAGGGGTAGTGCAGAACGAAATAGCCTAGCAAAACGGCTACCAAGACCATAGCCAGACATTTTAGTTCGACCCTCGCAGTAGTCCAATTTATTCCCTATTTAACGTGAACTCAGAGCACCAAGATAGCAATCAATATCGGGACAGACAAATGGAATTCTTCCATTGTTCATTTAAGGAGATTGTACTGTCGTTGGCAATGGGTCGAAAATGACAAGTAATCCCTGCTAAGCCTTTTTTTATTTTTAGAGGATCACCCAATTCACTTCTTAGTGTTAACTGACAGAGTTCCAAATATGAAGTGTTTACAGGAACATACTGAAGACGCTTTATATTATTGTGCTTGGATAGTCCACGGGATTTTGTCTGCTCAAGAACACGTAGGAGGGGGACATCTGAATTGCCAACTCATGATGATATCACGAATGATGCATAGGGTACTATGCAAGAGACTAAGGCGAGACCAGGTAGATATAATCAGCAAAAATGACTTGCTCCATCCTGTAAATGATGCTAGCACTTTTCCCACCGATTGTAGTATGTCTGTTACCGAGACCGACTCTTAGATTATAATGTATAATAATTATTTCAGCGTCAAGAGGTGAGGTAATATAAATCCTATCATGTTCCAATGAATAATTAAAATGGAATGTACCATTCATATAATATTGGATTTTTTTATTGATTGTAAGACGCAAATCTTTCCTATTATAATAGTCAGTTTATTTCAATTTGTAAGTGGAATATTCACTATATTTAAGTGTATCATCCCATTTAAAGAAGGCTTTGTGAAATCCTTTCGTAGTACCAGTTAATATTCTCGGTATTATATCATAGGCGCGATCCTTTCTAAGGATGTCATAGGCATTTTTGAGAATACAGTCGACAAGAGCCACTTCATATGCACCATAAATTTGACGGTAGGTGAGAGTTTTGTAAAAAAATCAATTGTAATATAAAATTCGTTGTATAGAAGATCGGAAACGTTGAGCAAGTCTTTCACATGTATAGCATGGGGCCGCGTCAATATCTTCAAACCCAATCCAAGGAGCAAACTCATTTTTGTATCCTCGCCAGCGAACGAGAATTTGATTCTTACCTCTGTAACTATGAGACTTCCTTTTCCTATCGATTGCGTTGATATCACTATCATTTTTAACTTTTTGCTATTCATAGTCATAAAAGCCACCGAGAATCTCTTCATCTTTGGTATCACGCAGGCGATAAGTTATGGGTTTAGTGTCTAGGATTTTTGCGACTTTAAAAGTTCGGTGGACCACAAGTAATATTCCTTTTGAAAAACATTAGTTCTGTAAATTCCAATGGTATCGCCAAAGTTGAATTTATTTTTATTCTTCTTGATAGCCGATTCATTGGAATACTGTTTAGGAAAGGTGTCAAGTGTATCATTATCAGAATGATGAACTTCCGTTGGCGTAGAGTTGGACAATGATCGATGAGGTCGTTGATTATAAATCAACATGATTTTACCAATATCATGAATAAAAAACGATCTATTTTTTAATGTAAAATATCTTAAAATTAAAAGTTGAATAGTTATTATCAAGCGTTCGGCCAATGCAGCCTTTATAGGACTGTGACTATGATAGAGCAGTGTACTATATTTCTCTAGTACTTTTGCAACATGGGTATTAAGTAAGTCACAACCGCGATCCGTGGGAATTTTTTTATGTGTCTCAGGGTCGAGAATAATTTCAAGTAATCGGGCAATTTCAGGGCCTCTGTTAGATTTCACGAGTCCAGCCCAAACAGAACGACTATAAACACTTATTGCGCTTAGAATATACTTGTACGGTATCGTGTAACGTCGTTGAATCTCATGTAGATTCAAGATATCCGATTGCAGTATATGAACTGGGTAAAAGGCTTTAGTTTTTCTATATTAATTGGCACGAAGTCTATGTTTTCTATGAAGAGTATAACTTGGTTCATTTTGTAGTTAGTCTTGTAAACTTTTAGTGTGAACACCAGTGACTTTGGAAAGAGTGGTGGGGGAACTTAAACTCCCCACCTCAACGATATTTTCATTAATAACTTTTATAGCTTTAACCATTTTGAACGTAAACGCAATATGCGACGTCCACTACCCTTTTGTAAACTAGTTGTTGGTGAAAATAATGGTGATAGTGATTTCTTGAGCCTTCGCTTTTGTTTAGCTATCAGTGGTGTGCTATTATTCACAAGAATTAATTTTAAAATCTTCTTCTTCAAGTTCATTTTTTAATGGTGTCAATGTTGTTGTTAATGATGATGATTATGCAGTTTCATTTAATTTTTTTAGAATTTGTCTATTGACAAAAAGACTTTTGTGAAAGCTTAATGTATTTATAAATTTGTATAGATGACTATCAAATGATAATAGTCTTTTACGATTTGTAACAATATCATAGATTAAATAAATTAGATTATAGCTCTTGCCCTGAATTATAATCCCTGTCCCATTGCTCTCAACTTGAATGTGATCTTGACCACTTTCCAAGAGATAGGCTAGGAGTCGTTTTATTTTTTCACGATATTACTGGGACATTAGATCTCCAAATTTAAAGAAAAATTTATACAATTAAAACTTCTTTAATTTTTCTACAGAAGCAGAATCTTAACGAGATGACTATTTTTTGGAATCAGCAGCAGCAGTGGGCTTCAACCGATAGGACTTGTGTTTGTCCAGTCGGCGAAGTGTATCTTGAAGTAAAAGCAGTTTTTTATCATCCTAAATATTCTCATTGTCAAGGAATTTACTCAGATTGTTCTCAAAGGGTTCGACGGGCGAGAGAGTGAGTTCTATTGGAGTCAATTAATAGGGTTTTGCCATTCTTTCTCTTTAGACAAAACTGTTTACAAGTCCTGCAATTATTGGTAGTAAAAGTGTGAAAAAGCTACCGCCCGCCTGAAGAAGTCGTTTCCTTTTAAAATCCTTTACTTTCTTTTTAGAGGCCCATGTACATACAATAGAACGAAATTGCTTTGCCTGTTGCTTAACTACTTCTGGCACTTGAACATTACCCTCGGTGAAATTTAAGCAAAGTTCGGATATTAGATTAATGAAATCATTTTCAATACCATGTTTGAGTATTGCTTTCCTAAGCGGAGGTTTAGAAGTGCTTAGAACTGAAAACAAATGTCTATTTTCATGTAGTTTCTTCAGTGTCATTATAGCAACTGATAGGTCTTTTTAGCACTCACGGGGAGATATACTGTAGTTTCTTCGTCAAAAATATCTGTGACTACACGCAGATCCTCGGGTGTGTTTTGATTAAGATCCAATAGGATGTAACCGTAGGGTTTATTAGTTGCCTGATTGTATGCTGAGAATAGAAATTTGTCGGCGCTTGGGTCGATTTTTGTGTTGATAGTTGATAGAGAGAGATAATTACTAACTACTTTGTAGATGATATAGTAGTTATAACGAAATGTTAGAGTTCTCTTATATGTGCTCTGACGAAAGAGATGGTTTAGAATCAAAGTAACGGAAATCTTTTCGTGATAAGGGCTATCGGTGAACAATTGCAGCAGGTCACGGGAGCAGTGTTCAATAGAGTCAGAAATCTTATCCATAATCAGCCAAGAGTTGTATTCAATAATGCTGAAAAAAACAAGCCCCAGTATGGATTGTATCTGTACCAGCGCCGTCATGGCAGCAATTTCTTTTATTTTATCATATGACTCCTGCCAAATACTGTAACAATAGTAGATTTTTTTCGGCTCTTCCACAAACATTTTATCGCAATTTTTAATTATTTTAGTTAAGAGTGTTGTTTTGCCCGACATTGACGGTCCAAACAGAAACGATCTGAATGGTGTTTTAAATTGATACATGTTCCCTTCGACAGTTCACCTAGTCAACTAACTGTAGACTATGGCTGTCTAATGACTAAATAATTTCCCTATTGCTAGTCCGTTAAAGAAGAATAAGAATAATAACAAGAATACTAATGAAGAATAATATTCTATATTTTTAAATTCATAAAAAAGTTAAAAATACTTTAAAAAAAAAATACTACATTTAAAAAAGCACATTAGGCATGAATAAAAAAAAATACACTTTTTTAATTTATTTATAATAAAAAAAATACTCCATTTAAAAAGGAAATAGAAAAAACAAACACCTTTAAATAAATACACTTTTTTTCTGATTATTTATTTATAAAAAAAAATACATTTATTGGACTAATGCACTTGTGAAATAATATCATAAACTTTTATTTACAACATTTTAAATTTTGGGACCCCCCCTCCCCCGGGGGGCGGCCACGGTGGTGGCCGGGGCCAGTAAGCACCGGGTGCCGGAAGTGGGGGCGCGCGGGGGCGGGCCCGGGCCGGGGCCGGCATTAAATACTTGAAATTTATCTGACTTGCAAACACACACACACACACACACACACACACACACACACACACATTGTAAATTGTATGTGATAGAAAAAAAAGGAATTTAAAAAAAACCTCATTACCCAAAAAAACCTTCCCCCGACATTATACTTTTTTTCCTTTTTTTTAATGTATTTAATTTGATTTTTCTAGACAAAGTTGTTTTATTTACTATATAACAAATAAAAAGTCTGTAATTAGGTAATTAACGTTTGTTTTTATCATCACACCAAACACAATTAAAAGGAAAGTTTGCGGTATGGCCGACATGGCGTTTTTCTAAATTGTAACTGTCTAGTTTTTAAATTGTAAAGAGCGAATCTCCATGACTTTAGCCATTGTCACTAATCTAATTTCGACAAAGTTTCCATACACACTCTTGTCGAATTTATTTTTTAAAAAATTTGTAGGTACCCCCTTGCGAACTTGTTTGATATCCTTGCTGTGCGTTTCAACACAGCATACCTTTAGACCGGGAAACACACCACTGGATATAAGATCTTTACCCGTTTCAGATTTTAGCAATAACAATTGATTTGGGGCCTGGCGTTTCACTAGCTCTGAGTAAAGGGATTCGTCCCAGTTAGTGTAGTCAATTCGTGAGGTAATGTACTCGACATTTTCCAAATCATTCAACAGATTTTCAGTTTTGACTTTTAACAGGAGTGAATCAGTGTCCCCGTAATACACTTGAACTTGTCCCTCAATCAGCCACTGTAGTTTCTGGATATTAACATGAGTTTCTTGGATATTTCAGTTATTGCACTTCCGCCTGCAATATTTTTATTTAATACAATGTTTCTTTTCTTGCGATGTAGGAGCACCATATTGCGACTAATCAAGTTATCATATGAAGTAACCACCAGCTTTCTCTAATCGATTGACACACAAAAAATGAGTGTCACAATAGAAAACCTGTCTGCCAAGGCATGTAGGGTTCATAGTAATAGGTAACTGGCCCGTGGTAACGCATATTACGCAATCACTGGCCGGAGTGCATTCTAGCTTACTACTTATGTATTTGTTAGTGGGGGGTAATTTTACGGAGGACTTGTCCGTGGGAGAAGGAAAATTTTACGGGGGTCATTGTCCGTGAACACCATATTTACTAGCACAATTATTGCATTGAAAATAAAATTTATTTGTGTTAAATAGTTTAAACACCCTTAAGTCTTATCAGCGCAGGTGCTCAAACTGTTTTTCATCATAGTTGCAGCGGTAGATGCAACCTAGTAAAGAGTGAACAACAGCCCATAGTAGCCAAAATTTTAAAAACACGTTTAGAAAAAATACTGCCAAGTGAAAAAAAATTCGATCTGACACTGATTCAGGAATGGTATCTTTTATTTCCTTTCGTATTAAAAATAAAATTTTATTACGAAAAGAAATTTATGGTAATTTCGAAAAAAAGCCTGAAATCCCTCAAAAATGGTTTCAGATGAAAATGAAAAGTGTACCATTGGAATCAGCATAGTTGAAAACCTTGTTCAGGGAAATTACAGTCCCCCAACCTTGAACATCAAGAAAAACCGCTATTTTGCATGGGTAGCACTGATCTGTCTCCCGTTTTTTTTTCTTTTTTTCAGTGCTAGCGCATTACCAGAACATAATAGAGAGATGCTTAATAGCTCATTCAAAAGCCATTTCTAACATCCACGTGCTTTTCATAAATTACACCATCTGCAAGTGCCATATAGCACAAAAATGGCACATTATGTGCTATTTCTCAAGGGGTGGGGCTACCGGGCTACAAAAGACAAATATTTAAAAGCTCACATAAAAGTTACTTCTTATATCTAGGCCTTCTTTATAAATTCCACCACCTGCAAGTGCTAAATGGCACTAAAAATGGCACTATTGATGCCATGTCTCAAGTGGAAAAGCGAGGGGCTAGTGGACTGCCAGAACTTCTTAGAGAGATGTTTAATGGCAGACTTGAATGCTATTACTCATATCTAAGTGCTTTTAATCAGTTTTGCCATCCGTAAGTGCCAAATGGTACAAAAACGGCACTTTTGGTGCCATGTCTCAAGTGGAAAATCTGGGGCTAGTGGGCTACCAGTGCTTTTCAGAGTGACGTTTAATGGCTCATTTGAAAGCTGTTGCTCATATCTACGTGATGTTTATCAATTCTACCATCCGTAGGCGTGACATAGCACTAAAAACAATACTTCTGATGTCACTTCTTAAATAGAAAAGATTGGAAGTATAAAACGAAATCATCATTGTAATAATTATTGTCAAAAACCCGTAACTGGAGGTTTGCAAGCTCACCTCTCGTATGTTCCTTTTTCCGTATATAAGCTTAATAAGCTACGCAATTAAGTTAATAGCGCTAATATAACAAATTATATTATTAGAGGCGTGGTTCTGTTGGTAAAGCGTTCGACTTCAAAATAGAGTGTTTTGCGTTCGATTCCTGCACGGGTATTTTCAATGATGGTTTTCTCCCTTCTATATTATCACTATAATTTCACTGTTTTTTTGCAAATGTGATGCACTCATTTTTTAAAGCATGTCCCAGGAAGGTATTTGGTCAAGCATTTTGATTCAAAAGGGAATAGATGTCATCCAGTTCATGGTTTACAACCACATTCCGAGTAGATCTCTAAATCCATACCCCAACGAATAACGTAATTTTGTCAAAATTCTGTGGGAGGGGGGGTCAAAGTTGGAGCCAATTTTCCCAAATCAAGTGAAAATGATAGAGAAAACTTAAAAACGAGCCCTATAGTAATACAAAAAAGGTAAACATTTACTACAGAAAACGTATCTGTTTCAATGAATACTTTAACTATGCAGGGTTATCTTAGTTTTGAGAACATTTTTCAAGAGAATAACTTTCACCTGGGAGGGGGAGGGCAAACTGGGGTCTGGAGGAAAACTGAGGTCTGGGAGGCGAAATTGCCCTCTCTGTCCCATAAAAAATTACGCCCCTAGCCCCAACCCCTTGCCACTAAGTGGTTGGAGAAGTATAGGCATATGGTTCTGGAACAACTCAATGTTGTATATTAAAAGAAGGATTACTTATTGTTATACTTACTTATTCAAATTATTTACTTGACAATTCCACCGTAATATTCTCTCCATATGTAAGATGTTGCATCCAAAGAAGTAGAAAGACAAATGAAAACAATTTTGTAGGAGAATTCAGTTAATTCTTCCCAAAATTTTTGAAATGAAAACAAACTTAGCTTGTAATACCATTTATCCTACCTACATAAGAAATGATCTTTTTCTGAAATTTTCATTCATTTCTGAGTAATGAGTGGCTTTTTATTTAGGGACAGGTCAAATAAATCCCTAAGCCTAAAGGCACATTTCTGTTGAGCTAGCAAAATTTTCCACAATTATGTCGATAGACAAACTGTCCGCTCAGCTAACCTTTAGCGTCGAAGCTACTCGTCTGGAGCTACTTTCTTAAGTGCGACTAAATTTATTTTCTTTTAACAAAGAGTTAAAGATCTATTTCTTCTTTTTATTTTTTTTTTTTTTTTACAAAAATACACGACACTATGTTTTGATTTTTTTTTTCCCACTATAAAATTATTTTTTATTTTAGTTTTCTGTAATCCTACAAACATAGAGAAATATCGCCAGTTGATTTATTTGCATTAACTTTATTGATATATTAGATAAACTGTGAAGTAATAGTTTTTGTTGGTTTTAAGTTTCAACTTCGCTCTTTACTTCCCTCGGAAAAACTTTTTTTTAATTAATTACGGCCTAAGGTGACTGTTTATTTTTTATCATTAATGTAGTTGCATGAAAACATACCTGTTTACTCTTTGCTCTTGACAACAGAGAAATGGCTAAACTTATAGTCAAAATTTGTATATCTATGAAAAGCCGTAATTTCATTCTATCTAAGATCTAAAACCCCATTAAAAACTATACGGAAGTTGAACAGAAAAATTATTTCTTATTAACCCCCCCCCCCCCCAAAAAAATCAAAATTTCATGGGACCAATGGTTCAAATCAAGGGATTGGAACAGTTTCTAAAAAAAATTCACAGTCCGCAAGCGCAATGGTATAAAAGACGAGACTAGATGATAACTTTTTGAAAATGACACTGAACCGTGTGAACAACATTTGCCACCTTGTTAATTAGGAATTTAAGCTTTCGTTTCAATGAGCTTTCCCATACTATTTCTACGACAAATGACTAGATTCAATCAGCCCTGGAGAAAAAAACACACATTCTTCTCTGTAAAAATACTACATTACATATTTGAGGGCTCCGGATTTTTTATTTTCAGAAATTTCTAATTTTTTGAAATAATTTCCGTCAAAATCGCACCCTGTTTTTTTAGGGGGGAGGGGGTATGTGTCTGGGTATATTCTCGCCAAAAAAGAAAATATAAAACATTTTTGTGCTTATAACTTTTGATTGTTAAATTCAAAAAAATAAATATTACATATTTAGAGTCATTATTAAAAGGAAAAATCTCTTGGTTTTGATATTGTTATCAGTATTCAGTTATTTAGGGCTTCAGTTTTTATTGCCAAGGGTCACTCTTTACTTAGCTCGCTGTTATGTTTTTTGAATTTTTACCAGCAATGATTTGAAAACACGAGATTTTGTAGTTTTGTGGCCTGGAGTCTAAAACCTCGATTCCGGCATTTTTAAGATGACAAATTTGATGATGTGAGTATTATCTAGATCAAATCACTTTTCAGAATTTCTCCCGTACTTTTCAAAAAGTAGAAATTGACTTTTAGACATTACATTTGTAAATTTACAATCAATGTCAATTTGAATTTAAAACTCCATTTGAGTCTAAAATATAAATCTGGATAACAGCCAAAAATCAGCTTCCCTTATTTTACTTATAAAGTTTATAAGTAAATATTTCCCATTACTGTATTAAGTTTACTATTTTGCAAGGTTTGGGATTTTTTATTTTCTAAACCACTACTAGAAAGATTGCTAAATTCAGGAATAACGTCTTTTTTCTCTTCTCGGTCGCAATATTGGAAAATATTTTTGATCATTACCTCTAAGAGGTAACAGCTGTCAAGGTACTAGGCTGCTTCTCATTGGCGTCCAACGGCGCATCCAGGATTTTTGATGGGTGGATTTGTTTTTTTTTCTTGGGGGCGGGGAGGATTTACAAAAAAAAAACTCTAAAAATTGCCTCAAAAATTTGTTTATATGCATTTCGTTATGCTTTTACGAGTTGGACAAAAGTTTTTGAGGAGGGAGATAAACCCTGGGTACGGCCTTATTGGTGTTACAAGGTGTGTGACGCCTTTTGCTTCCAACCCTGCCTCTGTGTCTCCTTACTTTCAGTTGAATTCACTCGAAATTTATGCTGATATTATAGTAATGGTTTCCAATTTGATGCTGCTTCCTTCCATTCCTGCTATGTTTCTGCTTTAAATCCTGCCTCTTTACTTTGTATCTCCTTGTACATGAAAATGTGTTCAATGAGTACCCCGCTGGTTAATACAGAGCGCTGATACTAAGAGAAAAAAATTACGAGAGTTTTAGCGCCATTCCAGAGCACCATTATCACAGAACACCATTTGCTTGACTTTTGCTTGCCAGCTGCTCAAATTTGTCTACAAAGATTTAAGAGTGAATTTATTTAGAATGATTATCGATTAGCTCCCAACCATAATTTTCCTTGTATCCAATTGCATGATTGACCTCTTGACACCCCAGGTATAGAAATTGAGATCTGGTTACATACAATGAAGTAGCATAATTGTTATTAGCATAACATGATTTTCGTTTCACCAATTTGATAGCCGGCATTTTTGATTTATTGGATTTCCAACATTAGCAAAATCCAAGGCCAAAAATATGTTGATTGTGTTCCTAATTGCTAAATGGCAACAAGGATAATCTGGAAAAAGAATAGTGAGCGGTGTCTAACTGTTGGCAGAAATAAAAGAAAACAAGCGGAAAATCCCAGGTTTCCCTCTTGGAATGCATTCGATTCTTAAAATTGTTCTTACGTTAGCTTATTTCATGCATTCTCTCAGCTGCTCTATTACCTTTTGAATGTTCAGGAGCTCCAAACAGCAAAATACCATTGCCACTACTTCAGTACAAATTTGGTTGTTGGCATTCTGATTTTTCTTGAAAATCGGTTTAGCAATGCTTTTGCCTCGGGTCTGACCTAGGGCTATTGCTAATGTTGTTTTCTACCATGGATTTACAGCTTGTACATACATTTCCCTAAGGTTGCAAAAAATCGCTTCTTCAAATTGTTTTAGATTCAATTCGAAGGAGCCTGGACTATAAATATACTAGGAGCCTAATTATGAGACACTGAGCCTGGTTGGACTAGTTTCTGGGGAGTCAAGTACACGTGTTTTTCATATTTAAAACTAATCTTAGTATAATAAATAGGTTGATTAATATGTCAAATGACAATACTAATTCCTGTTAATTTTAAACGAAAAAATCACATTTTAAACAGATGACATTTGAATACTATATGTATCTACATAAATAACTAAAATGTCTTATAAGATGAATAAAAATTATATCTGAAAATCCCTCCCTTGGGCGAAAAAGTTAAGATTTCATTTGAAGCTAAAAAATATCTTCATTCTTGGATCCTCTCTGTGTGAGCCAGTAGCAGCAAATATGGTCTACTATAAAAGAGCGCCAACAGGAAAATCAATTAAAATATTAAAGATAACATATATATCTCCAAATGCAGCAAAAGTGAAGAAAATTCTTTTTTTTCTGTTGCATGGAAAGACAGCCTCTTTTAAGACTAAAAATGAAAGTATGAAGCTCTCATGAAAATAGAAAATTGTCCTTGAATAGTTAAAAATATGTCACGACCGCCCCATACTTCAGTATTTGTTTTTAAAAATAGCTACTTTTCCGAGTGGAATAATTTTACAAAAACAATTTGTGATGGTGTCTAAGAGATGGAAATTAGGAACGCGACTAGGAATATTAGTGAAAAAGCTTTATGTTTAATAGAGAGAAGAAGGGGCTTGTACAAAAACTATCTGAGTGATACATCATATGAAAACAAGAGGAATGTAAAGAAAGTGGATAAAGCATTAATATATGAATTAAAGAGGTGTGAAGCGGAGGCCACGAATAAAATTGCCGAGGATATCGGAGATGCAGCTAGACGGTATAGCAGTAAAATAATGTACTGGCATGTTTATAAATTGAGAGGTAGTAGTCAACCCGGACTTGTCCCAGTTAAATATAGGAACGGGGCCACAATTAATTATAAGGAAATAGTTAAATAGGGATGCGCAGAACATTTTGAGAATGCGCTAAACCGAGGTGGAGTTACATAAAAATATAAAGACGAAAATGAAAAAGTTTGTGGTACCTTGGATAGGAAGGAAGATTTGTTTTGTGAGGAGGAATTAGCGACAGTTCTAAAAGAAAGAAAATAAGGCCCCAGGTGCTAATACTGTGTTAAATAGGTTTCTTAAGTATTGTGGCTCTGAAGTTAGAAATAAATTACTGAAGATTATCAATATAATTTTTGAAAAAGGGGAAGTAGATAGTGATGTAGGAAAACCTTAACTAAACCACTGTATAAGAAAGGTGATAAGAGTGAGTGCGGTAATTATCGAGGCATTAGCCTGGTTTCTTTTGGTAGTAAATTACTTAGTAATTTAAGCAATTACTAAGTAATTCAAATTCTCATTTTTCATTTGCTCCTTCATTTGTTTATTTCCAGTGGGGTTACCCCTTTTGAACCCCTTCCCGCCCAGAATTTTTACCCGACTCGTGCAAAAGTAACAAAAATACATGTAAACAAATCTTTGTTACGCTGTAAAGTTTTTTTTAACCCCTCCCCTCAGACAAAATATAATTATTGCCATGGTTCCACCCTTCTCCCTGAAAATATTCCTGCATACGTGCCTGCTCTAGCCATACCGCGAATTAGCCTAACTGATTTTTCTCTCTATAGTGACTCTTCTCCTATAGTTAAGCATCCCATTATTGCTTTATTTCTTGGATGCTTGTACAATAGCCAATTCTATGATTCGCAAAAAAAGTTTGACAATTACCATCAGCAGAATTGCTGACCCAATTAAACGGTTTAGTTTTTTATAAGGTCCTTGACTTATTATCTCAACCATCAATTTTAAACCAAAATTCTTGGGCTCGTAGCTCGTGGATACACAAGGAAGCTTTAGGCCCCACCCAACATTAATTTTTGATGTATTATCTGAATGCTATGTTATTAGACTCTTTTTTCCAAGTGAAACATGAGTTCTGATTCAAGTAAAGAACAAAAAAAAACCTTTGTTTTTTTTCAACTCCTATCTCACTATTTTTTTTTCTTTTTAGAATTAGTTAAAAGCTGTTCCTGCAGTCTTTATAAATTGGAGCTAATACTTTGGACACTGTAATTATTGAGAAAATAAAATGTTATTTGAAACTATCAACGTTTTGCAAGTTCTAGACGCTAGCACACGACATCTTTTACTGTAGAGGTGGTACTTCAAACCTGGAACTAATAAACGCCAGAACTTGCACCCTGAACTACTAAAGCGTTTAGAAGGCCTCACTTTTAAATTGTAAAAAAAAAATTATCCTATACCATTCAAATAAAATTAAGATATATTTGACAATAAGAAAAAAGAAACATCCTTCAACAAATACAAGGTGCTTATCCTCACAAAGGCTCAATGACCTGTAAAAAAGGGGGAAGATACAAATACTATTGAAGCCGAAGTTGTTAACAGTAAGTAAAACATATTTCAGCGATTTATAAGAATTTGTTTTAGTCACTCAGCAAATAGGCTTCACTGGAGCGCAAAAAATTAATAATAATAAACACAAATTTGTAAAAATAGTAAGCTTAAAAATCGTAAGGAACCCAATTAACTTATAGCAACCCGTTTTGAAGGTACCGAACGAGTTGCGTTCTCGAGCAGAATCCGTAAGCGTGCACAGGTTCTAGGTGTTTAGCCTCCCCGGCGATTACCCCCCGGAAAATACCGCCCGTGGACAATACCCCCCCCCCAAAATACCCCCCCCCCCCGCGGAAAATACTCCCCGCGGATAATACCCCCGGAAAACACCCCTCGGAAAATACCCCCCGCGTAAAATACTACCCGCGGAAAATACCACCCCCTGATAATACCCCCCTCCGTGGAGTTTTTTTTTTTAATTTCCGTAGGGGGAAGGAATTTTGGTACTTGTGTATTATGCGCCACTCACTCAAGTTTACGCTGTGTAAAATTCAAGAACACACCGGTTTTTCGTTAGTTTCTTCGTTACTTTAGAAATAAATTTGGGCTACAGATTTGGGGGGACAGGGGGGAGTCTACAGGGGGGAGGGGGTAAAGTATAGCGGGTTAGCATGCAAAATGTGTGTGGTACAATTATCTTGCATATTAGATAGATAGATAACTAAGTGTATTTTAAAGCCAAATATACGGCCATGAACACAGTAAAATAACATAAATGAAAGGGAAAAATAACATAAACTTAATCAGCGATCATCATAAAACACTTAAATGAAACACTACATTAACCTAATAATAGTAGGCCTACTTAGTACTTGGAAAAACGGTCATTGAAAAAAAAAAACACTTTACACTTTAAAAAAAAAAAACCACAAATGAAACATTACATTTACTTTATAGTGGGATTTTCTTTTTTTTTTTTTTTATTTAACAAAATTTCTAGATACCTCGCTATTCTTCTGTAATTTTTTTAGTGGCTAACTTCAAACCGTCCGAATACTTTACTCCCTGGAATGTATTATGGGCAACTCACTCATGTTTACGCTGTGTAAGGCTCCCTATGGAATATTCAAATTCTACCTACTCCAACAGTGAGGTCTAGCTAGATATATCCTTCAGTTGCATGTCCTGTTATATAGAATGGTGGCCGGCGTTTACCCCCCCCCCCCAGCCATTACCCCCGGAAAATACCCCCCCCCCCCGTAAAATATTCCCCCGAGGACATAACCCCCCCCCCCCCGGAAAATACCCCTCACGGAGAGTACCCCCCCCCGGCGTGGAAAATGCCCCCCCACCTGACGGAAAATAACCCCCCCCCGGGGAAAAGAAGGCTTTCCAAATTTGAGAATGTTATTTTAGTTTTATTTTTTTAATTTCCGTAGGGGGAAGGAGTTTTGGTACTTGTATATTATGGGCAACTCACTCATGTTTACGCTGTGTAGAACTCGAGAACAAAACCGGTTTCTTCGTTAGTTTTTTCCAGCTTATCACGAGACAAGACAAAGACAAGTGACAAAATATATGGGAGATATATAATTTGGGCTATATATTTGCACACAGTGGGGGGGGGGATAAAGTATTTGGATAGTTTAAAGTCAGATAACAAATCTTTCTAGGTATATGGCCACTAAAAAATTACAGAAGAATAGCGAGGTATCTGTAAATTTTGATAACTAAAAAAAAAAAAAAAAAAAAAAAAAAAAAAAAAAAAAAAAAATCCCAGTATAAAGTAAATGCAATGTTTCCTTAAGTGTTTTTCCCAAGTGTTAAATATTTTTTTTTTTTCAATGACCGTTTTTCCAAGCATGAAGTAGCCTACTACTATTAGGTTAATGTAATGTTTCATTTAAGTGTTTTATGATGATCGCTTATCAAAGTTTATTATATTTGTGTCCTTCATTTATGCTATTTTACTGTGTTCATGGCCGTATATTTGGCTTTAAAACACACTTATCTATCTATCTATCTAATATGCAGAACAATTGTACAAAACACATTAGTATATACCAAGGTTCCATTTCTGGGACTTTACGTTCCTTCCGGTTTTTCTGCTAGGTAAACAGGTCATTACACTCTTTGTCAACGGGTAATTAAAGAATGAGATGCTTGCATCAGCAGTACAAAGAATAAGCTCAGATACTTAATAGATTTGACGTTTATAAGTGACATTGCTAGAAAGTATTCCATAGCTTAATTGAAAAGTAACGGTACAATGACATTGTGACTTAATATAGCTTTACCTCGCCGATGTGATATGTATAATACATAAGTAACGTTTGAAAAATATTGTAAATTTAAAAAGAAATGGCTGAAAAGTGTTTTGAGGGTTATGGGTTGCATGGAGGGGTGACTTGCACGAGGGTTCAGTTAAAAGGGATACAGTTGCCCGGGGGGTTTCGGTTATACACGGGTTCAGTTACAAGGGGATTCAGTTGCACGGGGGGTATCCCTTTTTTTTGAAAATCGGGCTCCCTGTTTTCAAAATCCCTTTTTCTTCTGAGGCTTGGAGCATTTGCATCAACAATACAAAGAATAAGCTCAGATACTTAATAGATTTGACGTTTACAAGAGACATTGCTAGAAAGTATTCAATAGCTTAATTGAAAAGTAAAGATAGAATGACATTGTGACTTGAAATAGCTTTACCTCGCCTATGTGATCTTTATAATACATAAGTAACGTTTGAAAAATATTGTCAATTTAAAAAGAAATGGCTGAAAAGTGTTCTGAGGGGGATGGGTTGCATAGAGGTGTGACTTGCACGAGGGTTCAGTTAAAGGGGATGCAGTTGCATGGGGGGTTTCGGTTGTACACGGGTTCAGTTACAAGGGGGTTCAGTTGCACGGGGGGTATCCCTTTTTTCGAAAATCGGGCTCCCTGTTTTCAAAATCCCTTTTTCTTCTGAGGCTTGGAGCAAAAGTGTTTAATTCAAACTCTTTTAAAACTTTGAAATTTTTCAACTTTATTTATTTTTTTCTTTTTGTGCAGAAATTAAAATATCAAAATATGAGTACAGCTATATCAGGTGCGGTATACGATAGTTCGTAGATACTATTGGAAAGCACCACTGACATTATAGGACCGGTTATTGACACGACATACTCTAGTGCATTTATTAAACCATTATTTCTTACGCAGTTAAATGATAAACACATAAGTAATATCTATAAAAAAAAGTTAATATGGATCATTTTAATAAATTGTGTTTAAATAACAATGTTTTTTTATCATTGAATGCTGACAAAGAGAAGTATTTAAACTTTGAAAAAAGTACAGGTGGTAGCACTATTGGAAATGTATGCATGCATTGTCATGACAGTAAGGAATTAAATTTCTTTGGAATACCGAAAAAATTCAACTCTTATGTTGGTGTTTATGCGAGATGGAGATCTCCAGAGATGATTGCACTCAAAGAGAATGCCAAAATAAAAATAATCATTTATGATAGATGACAACTCCTTGCTACCGTTGCAGGTAACACATTACCTACTGATACATCCAATCGTCACCTTTCGGGTTTTAGTATTCAACGGAAGATCAATAAAAGAAAAGCATACTCTTCTACTAATATCGTAAGCCATATATTGTATACGTGCCGAAACTGTTACCTGTGTAAAAATAATGTGATAATAGACAGTGAAACTGCCAGAAAAATAAAAAGGGGCATTGTCAGAAAATATCACGATGGAATATAAAGATGAATCGATGAAAAACAAAGCACCAGCAAACGTTACTGCCATTGGTCAAACAGTCATTGAACCAAATAATACCAAAGACGAAAAGCATATTGAGCCTTTTGATGAGACACCATTAAAAATTGTGTATGACTCAAAATGGAATAATGATTATTCTACTGATTACGAACTAATAGAAGACAATAGCTATAATATCAAGAGAGAACATGGTGAACTATTTTATGGAGCAGATTCAAAATGTCCAAAGTTAATCATTGATATTAATAATGTATCATAATATATTTTTGTATTAATATTCTACATAGCATTATTTCATTAAAAATATTTCATTACGTGCGCGCACGTAACCTCGTCTAAATGAACCTTAAAAAAAAAATGAAATAAAGCTATGTTAACTTTGCATATCTCTCCTGATTGGTCCCTAAAAAACCAGTCTGGTTGAAAACGTGGAGTTATCGTACTAGTCACTTTTTTGCAATGTGTAGGAACCAGAGGGGAATCCCCGCTCGTTTTGAAATGTGCCAAGGAAAGACATACAAATCGCAGGCTGTTTCAAAACATTTTTAATCACGTTTCTTGAATGAAGTATCTGCACTGTATATTCAAGAGTTGAAATCAATAAAGATCTTGTTACTTTCTTACAAATATTTCTTTTAATTTCTTGAATGAAAATTTCGTTATTGTGTGTATCCATGAGTTGACTTCAAGAAAGAAATTGTTAATTTCTGAGAATTTTTTAAGAATTTATTGAATTAAATTTCTATATAGCGTAGCTAAGAGAAAATAGTTTGTGATAAAGAGAAAAAAAGCTACTTACTTGCTTTTTTTTCATAATTTCTTGAATGAAGTATCTGTACTGTATACTCAAGAGGTGAAATTAATAAAGAGTTTGTTACTTACATACAAATATTTTCATAATTTCTTGAATTAAATTTATGTATTGTGTATCCAAGAGTTGACTTCAAGAAAGAAATGGTTACTTACTGAGAATTTTTTCATAATTTCATGAATTTAATTTCTACATCGTATATCTAACTTACTGTCATGACAATGCATGCATACATTTCCAATAGTGATACCACCTTTACTTGTTTCAAAGTTTAAATACTTCTCTTTGTAAGAATTCAATGTTAAAAATATCTTTCAATTTAGCAACAATTTATTAAAATGCTAAATCTTCACTTTTTTTTTTTATATATATTAAGGATGTTTGTTTCATTACGCTGCGTAAAAAATAAATTTATAATAAAGGACCTATAGTAGTCCTTTTCAATAACCTGTCAAAGACGATCATTGGTACAGTAACATCGTGTCTCCGACCAATCCCAGACCGCACTTGTTAGAACTGTAACCATATTTTTACATTTTAAGTTATGTACAAAAAGAAAAAAAAATAAATAAAGTTGAAAACTTTTGAAGTTTTAAAAAAGTTTGAATTAAACATTTTTGCTCCAAGCCTCAGAAGAAAAAGGGATTTTGAAAACAGGGAGCCCGATTTTCGAAAAAAAGGGGTACCCCCCGTGCAACTGAATCCCCTTGTAACTGAACCCGTGTATAACCGAAACCCCCCGTGCAACTGTATCCCCTTTAACTGAACCCGCGTGCAAGTCACCCCTCAATGCAACCCAACCCTCTCAAAACACTTTTCAGCTATTTCTTTTTAAATTGACAATATTTTTCAAACGTTACTTATGTATTATACAGACCACATCAGCGAGGTAAAGCTAGGTCAAGTCACAATATCATTCTATCGTTACTTTTCAATTAAGCTATTGAATACTTTCTAGCAATGTCTCTTGTAAACGTCAAATCTATTAAGTATCTGAGCTTATTCTTTGTATTGTTGATGCAAATGCTCCAAGCCTCGGAAGAAAAAGGGATTTTGAAAACAGGGAGCCCGATTTTCAAAAAAAAGGGATAGCCCCCGGGCCCCTGACTCCTCGTGTACCTGACCCCGTGTATAACCGTAATCCCCCGTGCAACTGTATCCCCTTTAACTGAACCCTCGTGCAAGTCACCCCTCTATGCAACCCATCCCCCTCAAAACACTTTTCAGCCATTTCTTTTTAAATTAACAATATTTTTCAAACGTTACTTATGTATTATACAGATCACATCGGCGAAGTAAAGCTAGATCAAGTCACAATTTCATTCTATCGTTAATTTTCAATTCAGCTCTTGAATACTTTCTAGCAATGTCTCTTGTAAACGTCAAATCTATTAAGTATCTGAGCTTATTCCTTGTACTGTTGATGCAAGCATCTCATTCTTTAATTACCCGTTGACAAAGAGTGTAATAACCTGTTTACCTAACAGAAAAACCGGAAGGAACGTAAAGTCCCAGAAATGGAACCTTGGTATATACTCACATTTTGTATGCAGACCCACTATACTTTACCCCTCCTTCCCCAAGGCTGTATCCATAGGGGGAGGGGGGGTTACCCGGTTTTACCCCCCCCCCCCCCAAATTTTTGACCGAGTCGAAAATTAGTCTAAAAAATACCTGTATAGGTAATTTTACAGGTAAATACCTGTAAAAATCGTGTAAACCCCCCCCCCCTCCCGAACAAAAATCCTGGATCCACTCTTGCCTATCCCTCCCCCTAATGTGCAAATCTATAGTCCAAATTTATTTCTAAAGTAACAAAGAGACTAACGAAAGAACCGGTGCATCCTCGAATTTTACGAATAAACTTGAGTGAGTGGTTCATAATACACAAGCACCAAAATTCCTAGCCCCCATGGAAATTAAAAAAATAAAACTCAAATAAAATTCTCAAATTTGGAAAGCCTTATTTTCCCCGGCGCCGCACCGATGAGGGAAGACCGGCGTCGGCGGGGCCAAAAACAGGACGCCACGCCGCGCCACCGGTAAGATGTCGGCGGCGCGCCGCCGGCGTGATCAATGTTGACCGCAAACATGAATGTTTTCATCAGTCTTTTTCAAATCACAGCATAAATTTACAACAGATTCGAGCCTATTCATGAGTTCAAAAATTCACAAGTCGCTGGCTGGAAATTGGTCTCCTTCGTTATTCATCAAGAGAAGTATAAATGTGGTAGAAACGAAATGGCTGTGACGTTTCAGAACCCTTGCATAATTCGAGTAGTTGAAGTATCTATTAGTTATGTATTCTTAACATAAATAATTGTCAAAATTAGTAGTTTTTTTCATCGAGCATTACTGCATGTACAACTTCAAATACCGTATCACAAAATTCGTCAGTTATCTGGGTAAGAACTGTGAATATAACTTTGAACTTAGAAGCTTAATTTTTTCATAATGCCATTTGCCTATACCTGTTTTGTCACCTTTATAACAGTTGAAATGGGCGACTTTGATATTGATTGTTTTTTTTTTTTTGCTCTTTTTGATTCTTAAAAAGACTTGCATTAAAAACTGGTTTTTAATTACAATTTAAAAAAAATGCATTTTAAATTTTTTTGGCTTCTTTATAGAATATATGTCATGTAGGCTAAGGCTGAACTGCTGCTTTTTATTGCTTTTGGCTGCTCTTCTGGATATTTTTCGCTTTTTTTTTCTTTTGGGGATTCACTCCAAATTATAAATTGATAAATACCTAATATCAGTCAAATGATAAACTGCATCTAAAAGGAGTAAATTTATAAAATGGAAAAATACATGATGAACACTTCACATGAGAACACTTCAATTACAATGAAACAAAAAAACACTTGATGGTTTATTCGGTATGAAGAAAAATTAAATGCCAGCTATTTTCTGGTAAAAAATGAAAAACTCATCCGTTTTAAATGTAATTAAATGAAATAATATGCAGACTGAAGTAGCTCCAGGAAGATGTTGAGATTTTCATCCTAGTTCGTCACTTATAATCCAAGCAAAATGTTAGGACACTTAGTATCAGTTATTGAGTTTAAGCTTTGATTTCCAAATGCTCACAAAAATTACCAAATTTAAGAAAATCGCAACAATAAGTCGCCTGTGGTCAAAATACCCAAAGACTTCTCTTTGATTCCCACCCAGGCTCAAAGCTTCTCCTATGGTCATTTCCATGGAAATCTCCAAAGAGTTTCTTTTTGAAATAGCTTTCAAGCCTAGTTAGGGGTATTTAGCCTTTTTGGCCTTTCTTAAAAGCTTTGAAAAAATTGTTATAATATTCCAATTGTTACATTTGTTATATTTGTGCATATTTTTGGTAATCATTTGTGGGGTGATATAATTTTTTAAACCGCTGTAGATACGTAAGAACGTTGCAACATCTAGTACCCTGAGGTCATAAGACTGTCAAAGACTGCTCCCTGAACCTCTCAAATTGAAAGCTTTGATAATGACTTGGCCTTTTAATGTAACTGAGGCACTGGACCAAGGGCGCCATTGTCACTCGAGCGCAACGTTAGGTGGGGATGTCGATATCGCTTTCGTCACACCAATTCACTTTAGTGTGAATCTGTCTGGTACTTATGAATGAATGTTTTCAAATTAAACCCGTTTCATCAATAAGAAAAAAAATGGGTTGGACGCATATGA
>NW_028300419.1:0-5000 GCF_049724085.1 Artemia sp. Qi Xiang Cuo | reverse complement strand
GCTGTGGAAAAAGTTCTACAAGATCAAGAGATCCAGGTTTGGCAAGAAGACAAGGTTAAGACATAATCCCTTGGGATATATAGAAACATTAAAAAAAACCTGGAGAGAAGAAATATATCTAAAATTTGGGCTCCAAAATGATACTTTAAAATGGGTCTTATTAGTAAGAGGGAATTTTATGCCACTTGGAGGAGAAGGAAGTATTTAGGGAAAATTTATCATTTTATTCTTCTCATAGGAAATGAAATATTGTATGAAAAAGTTCTACAAGATCAAGAGATCCAGGTTTGGTAAGAAGACAAGGTTAAGACACAATCCCTTGGAATATATAGAAACACTTAAAAAACCCTGGAGAGAAGAAATATATCTAAAATTTGGGCTCCAAAATGATACTTTAAAATGGGTCTTATTAGTAAGAGGGAATTTTATGCTACTTGGGGGAGAAAGACGTATTTAGGGAGGATTAAGGTATGGAGTGGTTCCTTCTCTTGTCCGACGTGCGGGGAGTCTGAAGTTTTAGGACATTTTATGGGTTATTGTGAAGAACTCAAGGTCCTTAGAAGGGAAGTTGTTGGGAGGTGTGTTATGGATAGAAGGTGTTTAGAAAATAAAAGTGGGAGTAGTTGCAAAGTGGATATTACAAATTTGGGAAATTTTGTATATGTGGGGATGAGACATAGGGAGGGTTTTCTATCGTAGTGTTATTTCCAAAAGTGTTTGAAATTATTATTATGTTCTATACGTTTTGTTGTTTTTGTATTATCCATGGCCCATGGGGCTTTTGTGAGAAATATATATATATATATATATATATATATATATATATATATATATATATATATATATATATATATATATATATATATATATATATATATATATATATATATATATATATATATATATATATATATATATATATATATATATATATATATATATATATAGTGTGTGTGTATATATATATATATATATATATATATATATATATATATATATATATATATATATATATATATATATATATATATATATATATATATATATATATATATATATATATATATATATATATATATATATATATATATATATATATATATATATATATATATATATATATATATATATATATATATATATATATATATATATATATATATAAAAAATCTATATATATATATATATATATATATATATATATATATATATATATATATTTATATCTATATCTATATAATGTCTCATCCAAGATTACAACCTAAGTTGACACGGCCTCGGGAAGTGTTCTTACCGTTGTGTTATATTGATAAAATTGGGAAGTGTTTGAACATTCGGAAGTGGTTGAAAAATAGTTCACAAATTAAAAAAATTGTACGACAAAGAAATAAATGGCAGATGGAACAAAAAGATCAGTGAGTTAATAAAAACTAACTGGAAATGATTTAATTAAAAAAAGTTAGGGGAGATAATAAGAAACTTATAATTTAATAAATAAATGCAAAAAAATTAAAGAAATTTACATTTTCAGGGGGTTGGGGCCCCAGTCCAGCCTGCGTGGTCCCTATCAATCAGTTTTTAAGTAAACTCTAAGCCTACCCTATACAGATGCAAGACTGTTTATCTTCTTCAGAAAAATGGGCATTAGACTAGTAGTCTTTTCCTAAAGCGAAATATTTAGTGATTGTCCTTTTCTGAAGAAAACATGCTAGACACACAAGCAGTACCATTAAATTATTTGTTTTGTACTATTTCCAAATATCATGGCCCCTTTTCTAAAAATACACCCACCCCCTGATCGTTCGGGATATAGCCTTAGGAATATATTTAAAAAATGAACCAATAAAATTGTTATTTTACGATATGCAAGAACACGAAAGAATATAACAAGAAAGAATGTCATCACGAGATTCTACACAAGGATGAAATATATTTATACAGTTATATGTGGGACCTCAGATAAGGAGGGGGGTATAATTCCAAAAGAGTGACCGTGATATTTGGAAAAAGTCTATTTTTTATACTAAACAAAATAATCACTTAGGGGTCAACGTAAGTTACCGGTCCATTGACTTAAAAAGTTCACTAACTGTTCTTGAGTTTTGTAATATTGCGTTGAATAAAGGTGGTTCAATTTTCTTCAAAATTTTAGGTAAAAGCAGGTTACTAGTCCATTGACTTATCAAGTTAACAAACTGTTCTTGAATTCTGTAATTACTGCGTTGAACATTCTTCTAATTAAAAATGAAATAATGCTGAATTTATAGGTGCTAAATTTATCCTTTTATTCTTCTTATAGGAAATGAAATGTTGCTGATTCTAAGGTGGTCTGTCATCCATGACCCCACTGCCTTTTCTATGACGAAATCAACAAGAGTTCTAAATAGGGATTGGTCCTTTTATTAGACAGTGAAACAAAAATATAAACAAAGACTTTAAATATTGTGATGACACAGTCGGTCATCATCATCAGTAGAGTCACTAACATATCAAAATTAAAACAAACTGTATTTATACTAAACAAAATAATCACTTCAGGGTCAAAGTAAGTTACCGGTCCATTGACTTAAAAAGTTCACTAACAAACAACAAAAGTACGAAGAACAATAGGGAAATCTTTTTGCATGACAGTGGAGATAATTTGAATGAATATTTCGGCCCTATGTCCAAAGGCCGTCCTCAGCAAGACAAAAATATATAAAAGAAAAATACTCACAACAACATGCGACCAATAAAAACCAAAAATTTTATTTTTTTTTATTTTTTAAAGCAGTCCTAGCATCCTTACTTCAGCGAAGTTCAACCAGGACTGATAAAAAGTAAGGTAAAACAAGGCGATTAAATGTGATGATTGAAAATAATTTAAAAACACGTTCTTATTGCTAACCCAGCCTTTTTGGCAGCTAACCTAAAAGGTCTTTTTGTGGCCGGTTCTGTGTTGATGTCTATTGGTTTTAAAAAATTATTCTTAAGATCATTTTAATCAAATTTGTGTATAGACCATTTAGTGTATATTCCCCCAAGTTCCTATTTAAGGAAATATTATTTCAAATTATCTCCACTGTCTTGCAAAAAGATTTCCCTATTGTTCTTCGTACTATTGTTGTTTGTTGTGGAAAGGCAGTGTGGTCTTCGTCGCTATTTTAGTTCCCTAACTGTTCTTGAGTTTTGTAATACTGCGTTGAATAAAGGTGTACGATTTTCTTCAAAATTGTAGGTCAAAGCAGGTTACCGGTCCATTGACTTAGCAAGTTAACTAACTGTTCTTGAATTCTGTAATACTGCTTTGAACATTCTTCTAATTAAAAATGAAATAACGCTGAATTTATAGGTACTACATTTATCATTTTATTCTTCTCATAGGAAATGAAATGTTG
The DNA here is from genome assembly GCF_049724085.1 of Artemia sp. Qi Xiang Cuo. Classification (NCBI taxonomy): domain Eukaryota; kingdom Metazoa; phylum Arthropoda; class Branchiopoda; order Anostraca; family Artemiidae; genus Artemia; species Artemia sp. Qi Xiang Cuo. Next base: position 1,623 of record NW_028300419.1, on the reverse strand, counting down.
CTGATTCTAAAGTTGGTCTGTCATCCCCATATATGCGACGTTAGTATTTTTTTTCCATGACCACACTGCCTTTTCTATGACGAAATCAATAAGACTTCCAAATAGGGATAGGTCCTTTTATTAGACAGTGAAACTAAAATATAAACAAAGAATTTAAATATTTTGATGACAGAGTCGGTCATCATCATCAGTAGAGTTACCAACATATCAAAATTAAAACAAACTGTATTTATAGTAAACAAAATAATAATTTCAGGGTCAAAGCAAGAAAAAAATACTAACGTCGTAAATATAGGGAGGACAGACCAACTTTAGAATCAGCAACATTTCATTTCCTATGAGAAGAATAAAATGATAAATTTAGCAGCTATAAATTCAGCATTATTTAATTTCAATTAGAATGATGTTCAACGCAGTATTACAGAATTCAAGAATAGTTAGTGAACTTGCTAAGTCAATGGACCGGTAACCTACTTTCACATACAATTTCGAAGAAAATTGTACCACCTTTATTCAACGCAGTATTACAAAACTAAAGAACAGTTAGTGAACTTTTTAAGTCAATGGACCGGTAACTTGCTTTGACCCTGAAGTGATTATTTTGTTTAGCAGAAATACAGTTTGTTTTAATTTTGTTGAAATACAGTTTGTTTTAAGTTTTAATTTTGATATGTTAGTAACTCTACTGATAATGATGACCGACTGTGTCATCGAAATATTTAGAGTCTTTGTTTATATTTTTGTTTCACTGTCTAATAAAAGGACCTATCCCTGTTTGTAACTCTTATTGATTTCGGCATAGAAAAGGTAGTGAGGTCATGGAAAAGAATAATAACGTTTTTGAGTTAATACAGCTTTTATTTTGGCTCACAAAAAAAATCCCCCCCCGAAAACTTTTGTATACTTCCCAATAACCAATACTATATGTAAACCTTGGGCAAAGTTCATAACTTGCAGTCCTTCCCCCGCAAACTGTGATGGATTAAGCCATCCTCAAAGACATTGTTATTGTATTTTTCGACCATGCTGAATAAAAAGGATATCTCGAAATTTTTATTGGATGACTTTGGAAAAAAAATGAGCGTGGGAGAGGGCCTAGTTGTCCTCCATTTTTTTGATTACTTAAAAAGAGTACTAGAACTTTTAATTTCCGTTCTAGTGAGCCCCCTACAATATTCTAGGACAGCTGGGTCGATATGATCACCTCTGGGAAAAAAACAACAAAAAACAAAACAAAAAAAACAACAAATAAACCCGCATCCGTGATCTTTCTTCTGGAAAAAAAATACAAAATTCCAAATTTTTTAGATAGGAGCTTGAAACTTCTATAGTAGGGTTCTCTGATACGCTGAATCTGATGGTGTGATTTTCAACTAAATTCTACGGCTTTTAGGGGGTGTTTCCCTTTTTCCAAAATAAGGGATATTTTCTAAGGCGCGGAACTTTTGATCGGTAAGACTAAACTTGAGGAAACATATATATTTGAAATCAGCATAAAAATATAATTTTTTTGATTTATTTGTTGGTATTAAAATTCCGTTTTTTAGAGTTTCAGTTACTATTGAGCAGGGTCGCTCCTTGCTTACAGTTCGTTACCACGAACTTTTTTATAATTTCAGTATT
>NW_028300418.1:1011368-1038114 GCF_049724085.1 Artemia sp. Qi Xiang Cuo | reverse complement strand
TACTAGAAAAACCTGTTTGGTACGGGGGCGTCGTAGAATTCAAAAGATGGTATATACTTGTGTCTCTATCTGACTCGAGACTCATTCGATTAATAATCAGAGGTTCTAGTGCTCTTTTTAATATTAAAAGTAATCAGAGGGTGGATACCCCCACCCCACAACTCGTATTTTTATAAATATATTTAATAGAAATTTTGAGATGGCCATTTGTTGTTGTAGAAACTTCGGAAAAGGCTCATTCAATTGGAAACTGAAAGGGCTAATTATCTTTTTAATAGTCAAAAGTCCTTGGAGGACAACAAGACCCCACCCCACGCCCATTAATCCCCAAAGCACATCTAATCAAAATTTTGAGATAGCCATTTTGTTCAGCGTAGTTGAGAGGTTTTGAAAATATGTCTATGAGAATGATGACCCCCCCCCCCCATAGCCATCAGCTCAAGGGTTCAAGCCATGCCCCGAGGGCATATAAAATTTTTATGGGAAGGGTTGTCTTATAAACTCCAGAGGGGGCTCATTGGATTGGAAATCAGATTTTCTAGTGCACTTTTTAAGAGTCAAAGTGATCGGGGGCAGCCATCCTCGCTCCACGTCGTATTTTCCACAAATGTATTCGATATAAATTTTGAGATAGCCATTGAATCAAAATAGTCCTAAGATCATATAATAAGGACCTTGGGGTTCATAGAATCCCTCAAAGTCTGGGGGTAAGAGTTGTAAGTTATGCCCCAGGGGTATATGCTGTTTTTATGGAAGGAGTGGTTGTGTGAACTTTGGAAGAAGCTCATTTGATTGTAAATGTATAGTTCTAGTTCTCTTTTAAGAGTCAAACATGATGGAGAGCATCTAGACCCCCCTCCCTAACATCCTCTTTCCCGAAGCGCATTCAATTGAAAACGTGAGTTAGCCATTTGTTACCAATAGTCAAAAATCATACAACAATGTCTTTAGGGTGAATACTTTTTCCCAGAGCCCATTGGCGAGGGTTGTAAGTTTTGCCCCAGGGCATATAAGATTTTTACGGAACAAGTGGTCGCATAAACTTTGGACTGCATGGAGCTCATTTGATTGGAAGCCAAAAGTTTTAGTACCCTTATGAAGAGTCAAAAGTAAATGAAGGGCAATAATCCCCCCACCCAAGCCTATCATTCCCCAAAACACATCTGATCGAAATTTTAAAAGAGCTATTTCCTTCAACATTGTTGAAAGGTCCAGTTATTATTTCTTTGGGGACGTCAATCTTCCCACAGTCCTCAGGACAAAGGCTGTAAGTTAGGCAATTCGTTCATTGTTTAGACACAGTATATGTTATTGAGAAAGGTATGCATGTTTGAAATTTACTTTCCAAAAAGACGAAGGGTATTCAGGTGAACCTTTAAGTTAATGTTGAGGAGAGTATTAAACTAAATCAAAACAAGTTATGTGTATCCGAAAAATCAAAAGGGTTAACACAGGAACAACTGAGTATATTAATTTGGAAAATTCAGGAAATGATCAGGGAGATGATCAAAAAGGCACTACTTGCATGGTAGCATTATTACTACAACTACCACCACTACTACTACAACACTACTCCATTTACAGTATTTGACCATTTACGGAAATTTGACTAAATCACCAGACGCTATGTGCATGCACATTGTCAAAACAGAGCTTCTCAAGAATTGATTTGGGTATTAAGTTGGAACTTTTAGAGAATGCTATAAGGGGAAGATGATCTCATCACAAAGCAATATGTGCACACTACTGCTAATACTACTGTTATTGCTGCATTTACTACTACTACTGCTACTACTACTACTATTACTACTACTACTTCTATTGCAACGACTTGTAAGGCTAAGAGCATTGAGATGAAAATTTTAAGAAGTATATGAACATACAGGTTATCAAAAGGACATATCAGCAATATCTTAGCAATTAGACCCCCAAGCCGCGCCAAAATAAAATTCTGCAGTGGCAGCGTGCCGCTGGTGGTGCCTAAAAACTTTCATTGACGTGCCGCCGTTAATAATCGGTGGCGTGCCACCAATTGCCCGGCGTTTGTTCTATTCTTACAATTTTTTTGGCTACTTTTGAAAAGTTTTAAAAACCAGATTGGTATCAGTTTTTCTCAGATTTTGGTCCATAATTCCTGTTGAGCTTCATTACCATGACTGAACCACGGACAAATTAAGGACGAAACATTAATATTAACTTCTCAAAAATATTCTTTTAATCCAATTGGTCGGTTAAACTGACAATTGAACTTATGTGACAAAATAGGTAATTGAAAATCTAATTTAAATTAAGTTACGAAACTTAAATTAAACAAATTTTCTTGTACCTTAAATCCATGGCTTATTTATTGAATTTCAATGGACTGTGATTTGTATATCTTACTTATGTCTGAATTTCCTGGTCTTGCAACTCGTATTCCAATTCTTGGACTACCCTACCCCTCACTTTCTACACTACAGAAGATATTATATCTCTTTGCTTCAAGATTGAATCTTCTCACTTAAAGAGTGATATAATAAAAGTTTTAAAATCAAACATTTCAATCAACTCCTTTGAGAATGAAAGAGCTTATTTATTATCCTTCCCATCTCAGCAATTAAGGTGATGTGGTTGTGGACGTACTTGAACATGGCGGGTAAGCATATCAAACGATCAAAGTTTTACTTTATCGCATAGGATTTAATCTTTTTTTTTTTACATAGCCAATTTTCAGAAAACTAAGCATGTCACTCTTTAAGAACGGTTCGTTCTCAGGTGTTAGAAGAAAAAGAAGCAACATCTTATAAAGAAAAGCGTCATATATTGTTAAATTTTTAACTGGTTTTAAATTTCAGAGTTTAATTTGAATTAAGTTTTAAATTCCCTATTTCGTCAATTCTCAGGCAGTTTAAGAATTAAAAATTAAACACTTAAATTAAGACAGTTTAACAATAGAGAAATAAATGAAAGAAAATTTTAAACACGTCAAACAACAGAAAATTTTAAGACATAAGTTTTTATAATACTGAAATGGCTACTTATATTATCACAAAATATTTTATCATAATCAGGAAAAGATAAAATACTTCACAAAATTAGGCAAAAAAGTAATATAAAATAACATAAAAGTTTAAAATATATGAAGTAAGCAATAATTGAATGAATTGTTATATCGTAGAGGTTTTAAACTACATAATCATGCATTATTAAATTAAAAACAGATCCAAACTTAACAAACCTGAACAATTAAATAGTGAAGTGAAATTTTTAAATACTTCAAGCAAGATAAAACAATGAAAGAATAGATTTTGTATGCTATTGAAATAGCTAATTATAATAATTTATGTTATAAAAATCAAAACATATCTAAACTGATGAAAACTGAGCAAATAATAATCAAATAATTACATAAAGAAAGAAAAACGAGCAAAAATGGGGTTTTTATAGGCCAAATGACGATACTGAAAAAACAAAGCGAATATTTTGAGAGGACAAACGCCTCTCTTCTTCAGCGCGAAACGAAACGATGTATCAATAAAAGCCAAAAATTAAAAGAATTAAAACCAACTACCTAACAACCATAAAAGCGAGTTACTCGCCAATATCCGTGATTTGCACAAAATCCAAAAAAACATGAACTGCCATCGACGGATACTAGCGAGCAACTGACAAATGAAATGAATCAATTCATTCACTCGAAAAAACAAAACGAACCAGCAATTAAATAAGTTGGAAAACTATGTCATTTGATTTCGGATTTTAATTAATGCATTTCTTGCAGACACCCTTTGAGACCTAGGGGGTTGTTCACGTGTTTGATTAGATGACTGGGAAAGTGGTTCAAGGTTTATTTCAGGGATTACTAAAGTATCGGCTTATCTTTTGAGAAAACTGAAATATGACTCGTTTATTCTTAAATCACTGGAATCTGTATTTAAAGCTAGACCTAAATGTTGGTATTTATAAATTTCAACAGCTTCTATGTAGTGCTGGACAATACCTTTATCATGCGAAATAAGACTAGCTTGACTAAACAAAATAGTATGGTCTGGTTTTTCAAAAATGTGCTCTGCAAGGGCAGAGTCAAAATTTTCTGGTTTTTTCTGCTTTTTAAGTGTATTATTAATTGAACTAGAATGCTGGGTTAATCTATCTGTTAGTCGCTGATTTGTTCTTCCGATATACCAAAGACCACACGAACAAGGAATTCTGTAGACACCGGAGTTTTCACCTATCGGTATAGGGTCTTTACCTTGATAAATTTGGGATCTGATAGTTTTAATTGGTCTATAATAAGTGTAAATGTTATTTTTCCTTTGATTTTTTGAAATATGGTCTGAAATCCCTTTAATGTATGGGAGGCCAAGATGAACTGAATTTTCCCTTTGATTTGTGTTTTCTGTGGAACTATGTGATAATCTTTTCATGCGTTTTATAATTACAGAATTTATTAAACTAATTGGATAACCATTCCCAAATAAAATATCTCTAAGTTGGCTGATATCTAAATCCAAGAAACGTGTTGAACAAACTTTCAATGCTCTATCAACTAGAGAAGTGACAAGTGACAAATCCTCTTTTCACAGCAGGAGAATGATTTGAGGAATAACTTAAGTAACGGTCATTATGTGTGGGTTTTCTATATACACTAAACTCGAAACATGAATCATTTCGGTGCACCAGACCATCTAAGAAAGGAAGACGCCTCTCTATCTCTGATTCCTGAGTAAATTTCAGTTTTGGATCCAAGGAGTTGAGCAAGTGAAGAAAAGAACCCAGAGACTCGTCACCATGCTCCCATAAATAAAAAATGTCATCTTTAAAACGAACCGGTGATTTAAGAATAAACGAGTCATATTTCGGTTTTCTCAAAAGAGACGCCGATACGTTACTAATCCCTGAAATAAACCTTGAACCACTTTCCCAGTCATCTAATCAAACACATGAACAACCCCTTAGGTCTCAAAGGGTGTCTGCAAGAAATGCCTTAATTAAAATCCGAAATCAAACGACATAGTTTTCCAAAAAATTTCGCTTACAGCCCTTTGTAACAGAATTTTTTATTATTTCCATCATATAGATATTTCTTGTACACAAAAATATGGGCTATCCAAGTGTGCCCTTCTTTCTGCGAGAAAGGCTGATATTTTTAAGTAAGACCTTGAAGACATTGCTATTTTGCAAAGTTCCTGTTAACCTGAATTGTGATTTAGTTTTAAAGTTAAATTTTTTATTTATAGTATTATTTTGATGAGTCTTAGGGTTCTTTTCTTCACTTGCTCAACTCTGTGGATTCAAAACTGAAATTTACTCATGAATCAGAGATAGAGAGGCGTCTTCCTTTCTTAGATGTTCTGGTGCACCGAAATGATTCGTGATTCGAGTTTAGTGTATATAGAAAACCCACACATAATGACCGTTACTTAAGTTATTCCTCCAATCATTCTCCTGCTGTGAAAAGAGGAGTTGTCACTTCTCTAGTTGATAGAGCATTGAAAGTCTGTTCAACACGTTTCTTGGATTTGTAACTCAACCACCTTAGAGATATTTTATTTGGGAATGGTTATCCAATTAGTTTAATAAATACTGTAATTACAAAACGCATTAAAAGATTATCACATAGTTCCACAGAAAACACAAATCAAAGGGAAAATTCAGTTTATCTTGGTCTCCCATACATTACAGGGATTTCAGACCACATTTCAAAAAATCTAAGGAAAAATAACATTTACACTTATTATAGACCCAGAAAAACTATCAGGTCCCAAATTTATCAAGGTAAAGACCCTATACCGATAGATGAAAACTCCGGTGTCTACAGAATTCCTTGTTCGTGTGGTCTTTGGTATATCGGAAGAACAAATCAGCGACTAACAGATAGATTAACCCAGCATTCTAGTTCAATTAATAATACACTTAAAAAGCGGAAAAAACCAGGAAATTTTGACTCTGCCCTTGCAGAGCACATTTTTGAAAAACCAGACCATACTATTTTGTTTAGTCAAGCTAGTCTTATTTCGCATGATAAAGGTATTGTCCAGCACTACAGAGAAGCTGTTGAAATTTATAAATACCAACATTTAGGTCTAGCTTTAAATAGAGATTCCGGTGATTTAAGAATAAACGAGTCATATTTCGGTTTTCTCAAAAGATAAGCCGATACGTTAGTAATCCCTGAAATAAACCTTGAACCACTTTCCCAGTCATCTAATCAAACACATGAACAACCCCTTAGGTCTCAAAGGGTGTCTGCAAGAAATGCCTTAATTAAAATCTGAAATCAAATGACATAGTTTTCCAATTTATTTAAGTGCAGGTTCGTTTTGTTTTTTTCAAGTGAATGAATTGATTCCTTTCATTTGTCAGTTACTTACTAGTATCCGTCGATGGAAGTTCATGTTTTTTTGGATTTTGTGCAAATCGTAGATATTTGCTAATATCTCGCTTTCATGTTTGTTAGGTAGTTGATTTTAATTATTTTAATTTTTGGCTTTTATTGATACATCATTTCGTTTGGCACTGAAGAAGAGAGCCGTTTGTCCTCTCAAAATATTCACTTTGTTTTTTAAGTATCGTCATTTGGCCTATAAAAACCCCATTTTTGCTCGTTTTCTTTCTTTATGTGATGTCAGGCCAATGTGGTTTAAGAAATTATCTTCATCAAATAATTAACAAATAATAAAAAGTAAATAGTTATCAAATAATTCATCAAAATATAAAATATAACAAGACATGGCAAATAATGAAAGAATAATATTTTTATTATTCAGAAAGCAAATCATAGTAACATTTTTATTGGAATTAAAGAAGGCCTAAATAAGCATAAAAAGAGCAAAACGTGAAAAATAATCAACAAAAGTTGCAGATATGCAGTAAGAGCAAATAATAAATGAATGAAGTTTTGTAATGTTGATTTATTTTGAAATTCTTTATTACATTGAGGTAATTTTGAATTTAAAGAGTACTCTACTTTAAATATTATTATTATGTATTTGTTTTTTTTACGTATTATGCACGGATTTATTATCTACGTATATGCATTTTTTTAAGGTATTTTTACAAGCAACTATTTTGAAACCATTTTTATTTATTCTTTAGAGCAAGTGGTCAACAAATACTATGTAAAAAAGACAAAACACTTAATTTTTACATATCTTTACATATCTATGAAAAAAGGGTGTCCGGCGTTAACCCCTCCCCCCCGGAAAATACCCCCCCAGAAAATCCCAACGTGGAAAATACCCCCAGAAAACACTCCCCGGAAAACCCCCCCACGAAAAATACCCCCCCCCCCATGGAAAGTAATCCTCGTGGAAAATACCTCCTCTTTGGAAAATACCCTCGCGGAAAATACCCTTTCCCCTGTGGAAAATAAGGTTTCTAAATTTGAAACGTTTATTTGAGTTTTTTTTTTAGTTTCGTTGAAAAGTGCTAAGGAACGGGAAAAAGAGGAATTTACACACCAGAAGTGTCTTAAAAACTTAGAAAAAAAACATCCATTTGTGCTGAAAAGACTTAAATATGAACTTTTGTAATTTTTGGCAGTAGCGGGTGCCAAATCAAAAAACTAAATTGAAGAAGAAAAAAATTTAGGCAAACAATCATCAAAATTAAGCTAAAAAGTATGGCACCAAAAAGTTTAAGAAGACTTGGCTATCCTTTGAAAGGATAGTTGGCTTTGGAAACCAACACATTCTAAAGTGTTTAAGTTTTTACGGACAAAAGCGTTGTCAAATTCTACGAGTTAATTTTTCTTATCTGCCAAGTGTAAAACTACCACAAGTCAGCATTAACAAATAAATGAAACCCGAAACTATCAGAAATTACAATATATAGCCTAGTCAAACTCAAAACGAGCAAAAAGTAAAAGGAGTTTGGCTGACAACACCCATGTGTTCTTCAGACCAGAAAATAATTTGCACTTTATTTTAAAAAAAAATAATAACGGTGTATTTTCAGTTTGATATACATATTCTATTATCTATTCCTTATAGTCTTAGTACTTCTTCATTTTTGTTGAAGTCAATAAAAGTGAAAACATTTAAGATGTATTTTGTTTTCAGTAGAGTGCAAATTAATTTCTTACCTTGAGAAGTTTCGAGGTTTGTCAGCTCTACTCATGCTCATTGTTGTTATTTTGAGCTTGAATGGGCTACTTATTGTTGTTTGTGTTTATTTTAGGGTAGAGTCACTTATTTATGGTGATTGGTTGTAGCTTTATGCTTGAAAAATAATTTAAATTTATTTCTACACATTTTTGACTTAACGAGGCCATGGACACCAGCAAGGGGGAGCAGCGGGGCCATGGCCCCCACCTGGAATTTAGGGACTATATAGTAACTATAAGGAAATCAAATGAAAAAAGCAGAATAGGGAAAAACCATTGAAAAAAATGTTTGTTGCCCCACTGTTGGATGCCTGCCAATGGATTTTGACCCATAATAAGGAAAAAATATAAGTTCTAATTTGTGACTGAGTGAGCCTTAACCAGTTTTCCACAAAAATTGTTTCTATATGATTTGGTTGGATTAAAAAAAATCAAAAAAAAAACCATTCTTCATAGTAATGAATGGTAAGTAAATAACGATCCTTGTCAATAACGAAAGTATAAGAGCCTAACTATTGATAACATTCAGTCAAAGAATCAGCTTTTTATGTTGATCCTAAATATTTATTTACTTATTAGTAATTAGTGCAGTTATTAGAAGACAAAAAAGTTCGCATAATTATAGAAAACACAAGGAAAACAACTTAATATGGGGCGATTTCGGTAAAAATATGCCGTCAACTTTTGATTGCATTGCAAGAGTACCCATGAGCTGATGTATGAAGCCACTATAATCAGAAATGCTTCCCCTGGACAGAATGCTAAGAATTCCTGTATTTTCCCCCTTAACGGATACGTTTTTTGTGTTTTATTATAATTTTTTTTGTTTCTAGGAGTGATTTTATTTATTTATTTTTCACTTTGAAAAAAATTTAATTTTTTACAATTATGAAGTTTAAAGGTATCAAATATACTGGCTTTTGGGATTCAAAATTAAATAAAAAAATTGAATTAAAAAAGGCATTAAACATTTTGGTGTTTGATAACCAAGTTCAAAACTGTCGATATTGTTAAAAAATATCCGTCCAACGCTTCGGCATTGCTCAACAGAACTTAATGCTGGGAGTTTGTATCTTAATTTGTGTAAGTAGGCTATTGCTTTCTGTATTTTTTGTTACGTGTTTTCATTTTTAAATACTTTTACTTTAGTTAACATACTTCTTCTATTGCCTTTAGAAAATTGTTTGCCCCTAATCTTCATTAAATAAAGAAAATAAACAAGTTTTTTCAACTGAAAGTAAGGAGCAACATGAAAACTTAAAACGAAAAGAAATTATTACATATATGAGGGCCGTTCCCCCTCCTCAACACCTCGCTCTTCAAGCTACAGGTTTTTTGCGTATTAAAGAAAGTTGCTTATTGTTCTAATTAAACGACCCTTGTGTTTGGGAATCGTTTTTAAAGAATTGGGACAAAATTTAAACTTTAGCGCAAAGAGTGAGATGTTGAAGAGGGGGCACCCCCCTCATATGCGTAATAATTTATGTTTTTTTTAAGTTTTAATGTTGCTCCTAACTTTCAGTTGAAAAAACTTGATTTTCAAGATACCTGGCTCCACCTCCAGGGAAAAATCCCCCTCCCCATAGTATTATCCTCTGGACAATTCAATCCTGGCGAAGATTTACCCTGGACAATCACCCTTAACCTCTCCACGCGTAAAATTAAATCTGCAAAGAGAAAGCAAGAATAGGGAGGCCCTAATAGATATGGGAAGAGATTTAATATCCTTGGTAAAAAGTCGGGAAGAGATTTAATGTCCTTGGTAAAAAGTCGGGAAGAGATTTAATGTCCTTGGTAAAAGTCGGGAAGAGATTTAATGTCCTTGGTAAAAAGTCAGGAAGAGATTTAATGTCCTTGGTAAAAGTGTTCTTTCTAGACCAATCAGGGAGTCGGAAAGGCTGCGAGTACAAGATCATTGGCACCTCTTTCTTGGTCGATTTATTTGTTGTTTCTAGGTGTAATGACTCCGGGGCGAAGTTTGCACATGTGCATTGAATTCTAAGGGGACAATGTATTGATCGACTCGAGGGGAACTGGATTTCTGAGAAATTGAGTTACATAATCGACTAGGACAAGAGGGAAACTGGATTTCTGAGAAATTGATTTACATAATCGGCGGGGAATGTATTGATCGAGTCTAACGGGAACAGTATTTCTGAAAATTGATTACATAATCGACTAGGACAAGAGGAGAAGTAGATTTCTGGGAAATTGATTACATAATCGGCGGTGACTGTATTGATCGACTAGAGGGGAACTGAATTTCTGAGAAATTGATTTGCATAATCGACGGTGAATTATTGATTCAAGAAAGGGGAATTAAGAAACAATATGGCTTCTTTTATCTTTAGGTCTGAGGGATAAATGTTCTTTAGTGACAGACATAAATTAATATTTCATTTTAAAATATAATTTCTCTGATCCTTAATGACAGAGATAAATTCGGGAATTCTATTAAAGCCTTAATAGTGTAACCAAGAACACCTATGAGATGAAGAGATTAACGCGGGAAATGATTTCATGAGAATTTCAAATGTGACAGCGCAGTGATGTCGAAACAAAGGAACACGCAGAAATTACATTTAGGAATTATTTGGGTGAAACCGTTTGAGACATTTTAGGGGATTATTTGGGCGAAACCGTTTGAGACATTTTAGAAGATGATTTGGGCGAAACAGTTTGAGAAATTTTAGAAGATGATTTTAGAAGATGATTTAGAAGATGATTTGGGGTGAAACTCTGTGGTCGTTATAATCACAAGTTCCATTTGAACAATGTTGTGAGGTCCCCTACCCCAATCCCAAAGGGCCCCCCGGGCTCCAAAGGCCCCAAGGGCCCTTAAAGAGCCCCACAGTGCCCCCAAAGGGCCCCCTGGCTCCCTCAAAGGGCCCCCTGGCACCCCCAAAGGCCCCTCTGGGCCCCCCGGGCCCCCGGTGCCCCCAAAGACCCCCAGGTCTCCCAAAGGCCCCCGAGCCCCCGAAAACCCCCCAGCCCCCAAAGACCTCCAAAGGCCCCCCCGGCCCCCAAAGGCCCCCCGATCCCCTCCCTTCCTCCCTCCCTTTTTTGAATTTTTTAAAGTTTTTTTGGACAGAGTTTTTTAGACTTAGAAATTATTCAACATTTTTCCGTTTTTTTCTTTAACCCATTGGCATAGAGTTTTAGCTAAGAGTCTTAGCTTAGTTTTATTTAGAGTTGGAGTTTAGTTTAGTTATAGTTGAGAGTTTAAAGTTTTAGCTTATAGTATTAGATTACAGTTTTAGTTATAGTTATTTTTTATTTAGCGTTTGGTTAAGATTTTTAGCCTAGTGTCATAGCCTATAGTTTTGTTAAGGTAGTAATTTAGTTATGCGTAGGATTTTAAAGTTTTTGTTTAGAGGCTTAACTCCGAGTATTTGGTTGAGTTGAATTTTAGTTTAGTTATAGTTAAGAGTTTAGAGTTTTTAGCTTAGAGTCATAGCTTAGAGTTGAAGTTTAGTTTAGTTATAGTTAAGAGTTTAAAGTTTTAGCTTAGAGTCTTAGCTTAGTTTTTGCTTGAGTTTTAGTTTAGTTTAGTTTTAGTTTAGAGTTTAGAGTTTTACCTTAGAGTCTTAGCATAGAGTTTTAGTTAGAGTTGAAGTTTCTTTAGTAATAGTTAAGAATTTAGAGTTTTATTTTAGAGTCTTAGCTTAGAGTTTTACTTAAAATTCTAGTTTAGTTAAGTTTTAGTTAAGAGTTTATAGTTTTAGCCTGGAGTTTTAGCTTAAAGTCTTATCTTAGAGTTTTTGTTGAAGTTCTAGTTAACTTTAGTTTTAGTTAAGAGTTTAGAGTTTTACCTTACAGTCTTAGCTTAAAGTTTTAGTTAGAGTTGAAGTTTAGTTTAGTTATAGTTAAGAGTTTGGAGATTTACCTTAGACTCTTAGCTTAGAGTTTTAGTTAGAGTTCTAGGTTAGTTTAGTTTTAGTTAAGAGTTTAGATTTTTTAGCTTAGAGTCTTAGCTTAGAGTCTCAGTTAGAGTTAAAGTTTAGTTTAGTAATAGTTAAGAGTTTAGAGTTATAGCTTAGAGTCTTAGCTTAGAGTTTTAGTTAGAGTTCTAGTTTATTTTAGTTAAGAGTTTAGAGTTTTACCTTAGAGTCTTAGCTTAGAGTTTTAGTTAGAGTTGAAGTTAGAGTTGAAGCTATCTCAAAATTTTGATTAGGTGACTTTGGGAAAAAAATGGGTGTGGGAGGGGGCCTAGTTGCCCTTTATTTTTTTGGTCACTTAAAAAAGGCACTGGAACTTTTTATTTCCGTTCCAATGAGCCCTCCCACGATATTCTAGGACCACTGGGTTGATACGATCACCCCTGGGAAAAAAAATAAATAAATAAACACGCATCCGTGATCTTTCTTCTGGCAAAAAATGCAAAATTCCACATTTTTGTAGATAGGAGTTTGAAACCTCCACAGTAGGGTTCTCTGATACGCTGAATATGATGGTGTGATTTTTATTAAGGTTCTATAACTTTTAGGGGGTATTTCCCCCTTTTTTCAAAAATTTAGCCAAATTTTCTCAGTTTTCTAGAGTTTCGGTTACCATTGAGCCGGGTCGCTCCTTACTTACAGTTCGTTACCACGAACTGTTTGATGAAAATAGACTATGTTTGGTGATCTGTAATTGCGTATCAGCTATAATGAGGCGGGAGGGAGACATTGTTTAGGTGGGAGTAGGGTAGATTCCTAAAAAAATTTACATTTTAATGGACACACTGCTTACTCTTCATGAGGCTTCAGATAAAAGTTGAAAGAGGTAGGGGAGTAGGAATTAATTAAATTGTTTCTCTATTCAGCTAAAATGTTACATTCCCATATTTATCAGCATACTGCTCCTTACTTTTAGTTGAAATTTTTTTTTTAATGAGGCTTAGAGACAAACATATTTTTAAAGATAATGGGGAAAAATATATCAGTTAAAGTAAAAGTATATAAAAACGAAAAAAAATAATTAATTACAAAAAAAATACACAAAACAATAGCCTACTTACAAAAACTAAGATGTAAACTCCCAGCAATCTGTTCTGCTGAGCAATGCCGAAGCATTGGACGGATATTTTCTAACAATATCGATAGTTTTGAATTTGGTTATCAAACACCAAAATATTTAATGCCTTTATACTACACTTTTTATAAAAATGGGGTAACACACATTTTTTATGTTTTTTCCCTATTCTGCTCTTTTTCCGTTGGTTTCCTTATACTTACTTTATAGTCACAATTTACCAGGGGGGGGGGCATGCCCCCCCACTGCCCCACCCTTGCCAGCGCCCATGGCGATCATCATAAAATACTTAAATGAAACACTACATAAACCTAATAATAGTACCTAATATTTGGAAAAACAGTAATTAAAAAAAAAAAACATTTGGAAAAAAATACTTAAATGAAATATTACATTTACTTCACACTGGGATATTTTTTTTTTTTTTGTTAATTTTAGTTAACGAAATTTCCAGATACTTGGCTATCTGGGTTAAAACACATTTTTTATGTTTTTTCCCTATTCTGCTCTTTTTCCGTTGGTTTCCTTATAATTACTTTATAGTCCCAATTTTCCAGGGGGGGGCATGCCCCCCCTCCTGCCCCACCCTTGCCAGCGCCAATGGCGATCATCATAAAACGCTTAAATGAAACACTACATAAACCTAATAATGGTATTTAATATTTGGAAAAACAGTAATTAAAAAAAAAAATTTGGAAAAAAATTACTTAAATGAAACATTACATTTACTTTACATTGGTATTTTTTTTTTTTTTTTTTTTTTTTTAGTTAACAAAATTTCCAGATACTTGGCTATCCTTCTGTAATTTTTTAGTGGTTATATACCTAGAAAGAATTGTTTTCTGACTTAAAATTGTCCAAATACTTTACCCCCCGGAAAACATCCCCCCCCCCCGTGGAAAAGAAGGCTTTCCAAATTTGAAAATTTTATTTGAGTTTTATTTATTTAATTTCTGTAGGGGGAAGGAGTTTTGTTACTTGTGTATTATGGGTTCAAATATTACGCTAAAGTTCGAATTTTGTTCGAATCACAAATCCTTGAATCACAAACCCGTTTAATTAGACTAGATAGCTCTTTTGAAAGTACTAAAAAAGTGATTTAGCGTAAAGAGCGAGGTATTAGCTAGGGGATGAAACCCCTCATATACATAATAATTTCTATTCGTTTTAAGTTTTAATGTTACTCCTTACTTTCAGTTGAAAAACCTTTTTTTTTATTTAATTTCTGATCGTTTTAAATAATACTGGTAAATCCGGCACCCCCTTCCTGGAAATGGCCCTTTCCCCAAGGAAACATCCTCTATCGAAAGATCCTCCCACGTAACCCCCTCCTCCGATACCCCCCCCCCCCCCATAAAAAAATCCCTCCTGAAAACATCTGCATACTTCCCAATAATCAATACTATATGTAAACAAAGGGCAAAGTTCATAACTTGCAGCCCTTCCCCCGGAAACTTTTGGGGATTAAGTCATCCTCAAAGAAGACTTTATTAAATTCTCGGTTATGCTGAACAAAATGGCTATTTCAAAATTATGATTGGCGGACTTCGGGAAAAAATTAGCGTGGGAGGGGGCCACCTTACCCTCCAACTTTTTTTTGTAACTTTGAAAGGGCACTAGATCTTTTAATATCCGTTCAAATGAGCCCGCTCACGATATTCTAGGACTACTGGGTCGATACGATCACCCCTTGAAAAAAAAAACCAGATAAACACGCATCCGTGATCTTTCTTCTGGCAAAAAATACAAAATTCCACATTTTTGCAGATAGGAGCTTGAAACACCTACAGTAGGGTTTTCTGTTGCGCTTAATGTTGTGGTTTGATTTTCATTAAGATTCTATCACTTTTAAGGGATGTTTCCCCCTTTTTTCGAAAATAAGTCAAATATTTTCAGGCTCGTAACTTTTGATCGGTAAGACTAAACTTGATGAAACATACATATTTGAAATCAGCATAAAGATCCGATTCTTTTGATGTATCTACTAATATCAAAATTCCGTTTTTTCGAGTTTCTGTTGCTATTGAGCCGGGTCGCTCCCACTTACAGTTCGTTACCACGAACTGTTTTATCACTGATCAAAGTTTATGTTATTTATGCCTTTCATTTATGTTATTTTACTGTGTTCATGGTCGTATATTTGGCTTTAAAATACATTTATTTATCATTCTATCTAATATTCAGAATAATTGTACCAAACACATTTTGCATGCAGAACCGCTATGCTTACCCCCCCCCCCCCGATAATGTGCAAATCTATGAGTGGGGAGGCCACAGAACATACTAAGCGAAGTGACATCATAGCCAATCAGAGGGCTAGAAATACTGTACGAAGTGACATCAGACCAAGTCCTAGGAGCGTTAGCGTTGAATTTAAGATGTTTCTAAGTGCAACATATACAGAGAGGAAAATTATGGCTTCACTTAGGGGGAGAGATGAAGCATTTAGATTGTAGTGTATACGTGAGATGTAATTTAAAATTCTTTAGGCTTAGAGATGAATTCTGGAATTATCATTATTTCGAAGCCTTTATAACGCAACTTGGCATAAATGTTAAAATAAGAACACTAGTATCAATCTTGGAAACGGTTAACGATGACAAGAAGATTTTGCGACTAGAGTTGGCTTTACTTCACGTTTGTGTTCGGTATAATACACAAATACCAATCGAGCAGTGTTGCCAATATAAAATATGCTTTAACAATGGATTATGCTAAAAATTTTAAACTAATAAAGCTGTGGATGCTAAGAAAAGAATTTTAATATAGAAGTTCAGAACATTCCTTAGAAATCCTTAGAAATCAACTAGTGAGATGGTTACGGATTTGAACTATCAAGGACCGCAACCACCAATGACCCTACCCACCAAGGATCTAAGCCTCCAAGGGCCCCCCTCTCCCAACCTCCAAGGGGCCCCTCCCGCCAACTTTTGGGGATACCTCTCTCCCCATTTTTTATTTTTTTTTTACGTTTCTTAAAATGATACAAAATATGCTTGCGGCTGTATCATTCGTACTCTACACTTGCTTATAGACACGACGCGGCTTTCCCAGTGGTACTCTATGGCAGGTTATCGACACTACCTAGTTTATTGCATGTTTTTCGGTCATTAATCGTTGTGCAGCGGAAGAATAAACACATAAGTCGTATCTTTAAAAAAGTGAAGATGAAGTATTTTAAGAAAGTGTATTCAAGTGATAGTGTTATTTTAGAATTGAATGCTGACAGGGAGAAGTGTTTGAACTATGAAACAAGAACAAGTGGTAGCACTATTAGAAATGTATGCGTGCATTGTCATAACATTAAGGAATTAAATCTCTTTGGAGCACCAAAAAAATTCAACTCTTATGATGGTGAATATGCGAGATTGAGATCTCCGGAGATGATTATACTCAAAGAGAATACAAACATAACAACAGTAGTTGATGAAGAAGGCCATCTTCTTGCTAATGCTTGTGGTAACATGTTACCCAGTGTTACATCCCATCGTCAGCATTCGGGTATTACCATTCAACGGAAGGTCAAAAGTAGGAATAGGTCAGGAGGCGCGGCACGAACATAATTTATTCATGTTTCTGTTTTTTGATGGTTATATGATTTGATGTTCTTTTACATGTTCTGATGGTTATTTGATGTTGTTTCTGTTCTGTATGTTGATGGTTGTTTGATGGTTATTAATTAAAAAAAAATTTCCGAAAAATAAGTTTTTCAAAGAAAAGTAAAGGCCATTTTAAACTTAAGCTCAGCAGATATAAATACCTATTAAAATTCAAACTCAAAACGACCAGAAATTACTATTAAAGAATAAATGAAACCCAAAACGAATGGATATTAAATAAACAATCATAGCAAAAAACATACAACAAGTAATAATATAAATAAATAAGTAGTTCTTAAAGCGAGTAATGCTTAGATTGAATATGAAGATCAAGCTTAAAACAAAACAAAAATATTTTGCTATTGAAGTATAAATGAAACTTAAAACGAACAGAAATTAAATAAACAATCAATGCGAACAAACATACAATATATATTAATGCAAATGAATAAATAAATCTTAAAACGAGTGAAACTTAAATTGAATATGCAAATCAAGTTTGAATCGAATAAAAGTAACTACAAACAAGAGTTTGGGTATCGCCTCACTGCAGAAGCCTAAAACCTACTGCGTCATTGGCGCCTTACTGAAAACAATTCTTTCATTAATTAAGATTTTAGGGAATAAATATCAGCATATGTATATTAAATTGACAATGCACTTTTTTTTCAGTAAACTCATTTGAATTTTTTTTTAGTAAAGTACAAATAATATTCTGACTTTTAGAAAGCATAGGGGTTTTGAATCCTACTCATATTAATTTATGCTCGTTTTTAGTTTGACTCTAATGTTTATTTTAATATTTGTTTGTTTTGGGTTTCATTTATTTATTGATACTGATTTGGGGTAGTTGTATGCTTGGTAGATTATTTGATAGTCCGGACGCCAGGTGTTGAAAGTGTGAATCATACCACGACGGAATGGGGCTGCTACGAGAGTTAGCCTACCCTCCACCCCCTAAATTAACGATGCGGATTCAAAAATACCAATGGCACTTGCTTTCGAGTGGTGGAACACTCCGAAACTTGACATTTTATTATATTTTGGTGTTTCATGCAAGAAAATGCATGTTCCACAAAGTTTGACGTTTCAGTCTTCCACTCAAATAGAAATGCCTAGAAGCCATAGAATGTTTTAATAACAAACCAACACGATTAGTTAAAAAAATGGCAGAGTTAAAAAAAAAATGGAAAAACTATATGAGTCTTGCACAGTCTTGGAAAGTATAAACAAAATCAAATTGAATATTAGATATATAATGATATTAATTGTTGAAAGATCCATCAGTTCAAGATTTTTTTTACTGTAATTTTACTTTCATTTTCAATGCTGTAAGAACTGGAAAATAATAAATTTGTAATATACGAGTAAATCTTTTTCAGTGAAGCACCAATGACGCAGAAGACTTTAGGTTTTTACAGTTAAAGAAGGGGGCAGTATCCAAATTTTGTTTTTAGTGAAACTATATTTGTCTTGACTAATCTTGAAAAGAACTAATAAATTAAACTGAATATTTGATGCATAATGATATTAATTGCTAGAAGCTCATCAGTTAAAAACTTTACTGTAATTTTCATATTTATTTTCAATATTAAGCACAAAAGAAAAAAATTTTAATATAATTCGTTTTCAGTAAAGCACCAATGACGCAGTAGGTTTTAGGCTTCTGCAGTGAGGCGATACCCAAACTCTTGTTTGTAGTTACTTTTATTCGATTCAAACATGATTTGCATATTCAATTTAAGTTTCACTCGTTTTAAGATTTATTTATTCATTTACATTAATATATATTGTATGTTTGTTCGCATTGATTGTTATTTAATATCTGTTCGTTTTAAGTTTCATTTATACTTTAATAGAAAAATATTTGTTTTCGTTTTAAGCTTGATTTTCATATTCAATATAAGCAATACTCGCTTTAAGATCTATTTATTCATTTATATTATTACTTGTCGTATGTTTTTTGCTATGATTGTTTATTTAATTTCTGTTCGTTTTGGGTTTCATTTATTCTTTAATAGTAATTTCTGGTCGTTTTGAGTTTGAATTTTAACAGGTGTTTGTATCTCCTGAGCTTGAGTTTAAAATGGCCTTTACTTTTCTTTTAAAAAATTATTTTTCGGGATTTTTTTTTTTAATTAGATTTTGTTCGTTTTTGATTGCAAAAAGTTTCAAGTTTTTATGGCAGGGGGGGTGATTACTGTTCGATTATTCTTGACTTTAAAAAAAGGATCTAGAACTTTCAATTTAAATCGAATGGGGCTTTTTTCAAAGTCCATACGATTACCTCTTTGATAAGAACCTTATATATGAACAATAGACAGCTTGCATAACTTGTGGACAGCGATTGGCAACAATGAATGGATTGAAAAAATAGCTCCAATAAGGGGGTTTAGACCATTTAAGTTGCTGACACAAAGGTATCACGACTGTTTGGAATTGACCTTAATAGGAATTTGTGTGCCATAGCAATTTTACATCTATCTCAGAGTATGTATTTTAACCTTATAATTGGATAATTATAATATATTCCCTGTGTATTCTTCCCATACAGAACGCCTTTCCATAAGTTATAAACCCCCTTTAATAAGTTATGCCCAAGGGCATAACGTACAGCGCCTACCCCCCGGGCCCTGGTGGGTTGTGTCGACACCGGAGTTTTTTGTTATAAGAATTTTGAACTATTTTAATAAAATATCTATCTCAAAATTTTTAACTGATGCATTTAGGGCGTGGAGGAGGGGGGGGGAGCTAGTCACCCTTTAATCTCTTTTGACTCTTAAAAAGTGAACAAGAACTTTCAATTTTCAGTCAAATGAGACCTCTCCAAAGTTTATACGAGCATCCCTTCCATAGGAAATAATGGGAAGGATTCGGAGAATCCTTAAATTACAACTCTTGCCCTGAGGGCTGTGGGGGAGTTGTCGCCCTCAAAGACCTAATTTCCAGAACTTAAAACTACGTTTACTAAAATGGCTATTTCAAAATTTTGATTAGATGTGTTTGGGGAAAAAGTGGGCGTTGGGGGGGGGGGGCTAGTTGCCCTCAAATCACTTTCGACTGTTAAAAATGGCACTAGACCTTTGAATTTCCAATCGAATGAGCCTTTTTTGAAGTTTCTACGACAACGCCTTCTATAAAAACCTTACATGCCCCCAGGGCATAACTTACAACCCATGCCCTGTGGGTGGTGGGGGTGTGTCCACCTAGACAAAATATTTTCTATGGGGAAATCAACTATGATGAACGACATGGATATCTCAAACTTTTGCTTGGCTGTGTTGGGATAAATGATCGGCGTGGGGGGGGGGCAGTTGCCCTCCAATCATTTTCGACTATTTAAATGGCACTATCCCTTTGAATTTCCAATCGAATGAGCTTTTTTTGAAGTTTCTACGACAACGCCTTCTATAAAAACCTTATATGCCCCCTGGTCATATCTTAAAACCCTTGCCCTGAAGGTTGTGGGGGAGTGTCCTCCTCAAAAACATATTTTCTATCTTGAAATCAACTACGCTGAACAAAATGGCTATCTCAAAATTTTGATAGGATGTGTTTGGGGAAATGATTGGTTAAAACCCTTGCCCTGAGGGTTGTGGGGGAGTATCGTCCTCAAAAATATATTTTCTATCTGGAAATCAACTACGCTGAACACAATGGCTATCTCAAAATTTTTATTGGATATGTTTGGGGGAATAATGGGCATGGGGGGGGTAGTGTCCCTTCAATCATTTTTTACTATTAAAAAGGGCACTATCCCTTTGATTTTCTAATCGAATGATCTTTTTATGAAGTTTCTACGACAACACCTTCTATAAAAAAACCTTATATGCCCCCAGGTCATATCTTAAAACCCTTGCCCTGAGGGTTGTGGGGGAGTGTCCTCCTCAAAAACATATTTTATATCTATAAATCAGCTACGCTAAACAAAATGGCTATCTCAAAATTTTGATTGGATGTGTTTGGGGAAATGATGGGCGTTGGGGGGGGGGGCTAGTTGCACTCCAGTCACTTTCGACTATTAAAAAGGGCACTATCCCTTTAATTTCCAATCAAATGAGCCTATTTTGAAGTTTCTACGACAACGCCTTCTATAAAAACCTTATATGCCCCCAGGGCATAACTTAAAACCCTTGCCCTGAGGGTTGTGGGGGAGTGTCCTCGTCGAAAAAATATATTTTCTATCTGGAAATCAACTACGCTGAACAAAATGGCTATCTCAAAACTTTGATTGGATGTGTTTGGGGAAATGATCGGCGTGGGCAGGGAGGGGGACTAGTTACACTCCAATCACTTTTGACTATTGAAATGGGCACTAGCCCTTTAATTTCCAATTGAATGAGCCTGTTTTGAAGTTTCTACGACAACGCCTTCTATAAAAACCTTATATGCCTCCAGGGCATAACTTAAAATCCTTGCCCTGTGGGTAGTGGGGGAATATCCTCCTCAAAAATATATTTTCTATCTGGAAATCAACTACGCTGAACAAAATGGCTATCTCAAAATTTTGATTGGCTGTGTTTGGGGGAATGATGTGCGTGGGGGAGGGCTAGTTGCCCTCCAATCATTTTTGACTATTAAAAAGGGCACTATCCCTTTAATTTCCAATCGAATGAGCCTTTTTTGAAGTTACTAAGACAACGCCTTCTATACAAACCTTATATGCCCCCAGGGCATAACTTAAAACCCTTGCCCAGAGGGTAGTGCGGAGTATCCACCTAAAAAATTTACATTATAACTGTAAATCAACTCCTATGAACAAAATGGCTATCTAAAATTTTTGATGTGATGTATGTGGGGGAGGGATGGGCATGGGGGGGGCTATTTGCCCTCCAATCACTTTTGACCATTAAAAATGGCACTAGCCCTTTCATTTCAAATAGAATGAGCCTGTTTTGAAGTTTCTACGGCAACGCCTTCTATAAAAACCTTATATACTCCTAGGGCATAACTTTAAACCCTTGCCCTGAGGGTTATGGGGGAGTATCCGGCTCAAAAATATATTTTCTATCTGGAAATCAAATGCGCTGAACAAAATAGCTATCTGAAAATTTTGATTGGATGTGTTTGGGGAAATGATGGGCGTGGGGGGGGGGGGCTAGTTACACTCCAATCAATTTTGACTATTAAAAATGGCACTAGCTATTTAATTTCCAATCGAATGTGCCTGTTTTGAAGTTTCTACGCCAACGCCTTCTATAAAAACCTTATACGCCCCCAGGGCATAACTTGAAACCCTTACCCTGAGGGTTTTGGGAGAATATCATCCTCAAAAACATATTTTCTATCAGAAAATCAACTACGCTGAACAAAATGGCTATCTTAAAATTTTGACTGGATGTGTTTTGGGAAATGATGGGCGTGGGGGGGGGGAGGGGGCTAGTTACACTCCAATCACTTTCGACTATTAAAAAGTGCACTAACTCTTTAATTTCCAATCGAATGAGTCTGTTTTGAAGTTTCTACGACAACACCTTCTATAAAAACCTTATTTATTTATTTATTTATTTATTTATTACCCGTCAAAAAAAAGTACAAAAGACGGAGTATCACTAAAAAAGGAAAAACACACACAAAAAATAAATTACAACACATTACACATAATCAAACAAATTACAAAGACAAGAAACAAAAACTCCATTATACACTGCACTGCAGGTACGTAAAAAATTTTACTTTTTAAACTCCCAAGTACTGAAGAAACATAAGCAATATGATTGATAACTTCAATTCAACTAACCTAACCTACAGCAAAATACTTTATAACTTCAATTCATAATCAACGGACTCAATCAACTAGTCTAAATATAATACGAGACGGTAAAACGACTAAATATGATAAGAGATATGCAAACAAAATTAAATGGACAGGGATTTACTGCCTTAGCAAACGGTACCAAGGGTGGGAAGAGACTTTCTCGTTGTACCGTTTAATTTGTTCAATTTATAGCTACCGTTCGGTCCGCAATTTTAAAATTTTTAACAAGGTGCGAATTTTTTGTCCACGGCTGGAGTCGTAACAAAAGCTGTGTATTCTTAAAAAACGTGGATCTGAACTTTTTTTTCTCTGGCTGAGGAACAATTCTCCGATATGGGCGGATATGCAGGATATGGGGACGGGATATTGCATGATAAAGTCGATCCTAAATTAAACGGTTGAAACGAATTTTAGATGAGACTACTCTACTGTAAGCAAAAGTCAGACGTTTACGGAGATGACCAATAAGAAGGGAGTGGGTAGTTTTTATATCCTTTCCAATTGGTAAACCAAGGTAAATAATTTTCGAGACAGGGGCTACAGACAGTTCTCCCAGCTATATGCCCCCAGGGCATCACTTAAACCCCTTGTCCCGAGGGTTGCGTAGGAGCACTCTCTACCAAAATATGTTTATTAGCTAGAAATGCAATACGTTGAACCCCATAGTTGTCTGCAAATTTTTTTGGGATGTTTTGGTGAAGAATGGGCGTGGGGGGGGGCTAGTTTTCATCTAATAGCTTTTAATTATCAGAAATGGCCCTAGCCCTTTAGTTTTCAGTTAAATGAGCCTTGTTTGAAGTTTCTATGACAACGCCTTCTATAAAACCTTATATGCCCCCAGGGTATAATTTAAAACCCTTGCCCTGAGGGTCGTGGGGGAGTGTCCTCCTCAAAAATATATTTTCTATCTGGAAATCAACTACGCTGAACAAAATGGCTATCTGAAAATTTGGATTGGATGTGTTTGGGGAAATGATTGGCGTGGGGGGGGGGCTAGTTACAGTCCAATCACTTTCAAATGCTAAAAAGGGCACTAGCCCTTTAATTTCCAATTGATTGAACTTGTTTTGAAGTTTCTACGACAACACCTTCTATAATAACCTTATATGCCCACAGGGTATAACTTAAAACCCTTGCGCTGAGGGTTGTGGGGGATTGTCCTCCTCAAAAATATATTTTCTATTTCGAAATCAACTCCGCTGAACAAAATGACTATCAAAAAATTTTTATTTGATGTGTTTGGGTCAATTATGGGCGTGGGGGGGGGCTAGTTTCCCTCCAATTACTTTCGACTATTAGAAAGGGCACTAGAACTCTTGATTTCCAATCGAATGAGCCCCCTTTGAAGCTTCTATGACGACCCCTTCTATATGAAGTGCCTCTGGAAAAAAAAAATAATAAATAATAATAAAACATTGGAGCCGTATGGCTTTTACTATAGGCAACGCTACAGCGTTGCCTCTGATATTGTTTGATGTTTTTTTCCTGGTTCTGTTTGTTGATGGTTGTTTGATGGTTATGAGTGTTGACTCAACTTGTCTGATGTTTCATGGATACAGACAGAAGTGAATTAGATTTCTGGGAAAATTGATTTGCGTAACCGACGTGGAATTCTAATGTAACATGAGGGGAATTAAGAAACTAAAAGGCTTCATTTTCTTTGGTCTGAGAGATAAATATTAATATTCTTTCGAAGCCTTAATAGTTTAAATAGGAACACCTTAGATATATTTTCAGAAATTCAAACGAGATACAAGACAGATTGAATGTATTTTACGCGTGAAATGGTTTCCTGGGAATTTCAAATGTGACAGCGCAGGGATGCCGAAACAAAGGAACACGCAGAAATTTCTTTTAGGGTATTATTTGGGCGAAAACAAATTAATCAACATTTAGGGATTTTTTGGGTGAAACAGTTTGAGACATTTTAGAAGATGATTTGGGGTGAAACTCTGGGATTGTTATAATACACAAGTTCCATTTGAATTCTGAAATAGCCATTTTGTTCAGGATAACCGAGAATTTAATAAATTTTTCTTTAGGGAAGACTTAATCCCCCAAAGTCTCCGGGGGAAGGGCTGCAAGTTATGAACTTTGTCCATTGTTTACATATAGTATTGATTATTGGGAAGTATGCAGATGTTTTCAGGAGGGATTTTTTGTGGTGGGGGGTCGGAGGAGGGGTTTACCTGGGAGAATCTTTCGATAGAGGATGTTTCCTTGGGGAAAGGGCCATTTCCAGAAATGGGGTGCCGGATTTTTCAGCATTATTTAAAACGATCCGAAATTGAATAAAAAAACAAGTTTTTTCAACTGAATGTAAGGATAAGATTAAAACTTAAATTGAACAGAAATTATTATGTATATTAGGGGTTTCACCCCCTAGTTAATACCTTGCTCTTTATGCTAAATCATTTTTTTAGTACTTTCAAAAGAGCTATCTAGTCTAATTAAACAGGTTTTGTGATTCAAGGATTTGTGATTCGAACAAAATTTGAACTTTAGCGTAATATTTGAACCCATAATACACAAGTAACAAAAGTCCTTCCACCTACAGAAATTAACAAAATAAAACTCAAATAAAATTTTCAAATTTGGAAATCCTTATTTTCCAGGGAAGAGGGGGACATTTTTCTGGGGATAAAGTATTTGGACAGTTTGAAGTCAGAAAACAATTCTTTCTAGGTATATAACCACTAAAAAATTACAGAAGAATAGCCAAGTATCTGGAAATTTCGTTAACTAAAATTAAAAAAAAAAAAAATATCCCAGTGTAAAGTAAATGTAATATTTCATTTAAGAATTTTTTTCCAAGTGTTTTTTTTTTAATTACTGATTTTCCAAATATTAAATACTATTATTAGGTTTATGTAGAGTTTCATTTAAGTGTTTTATGATGATCGCTATGGGCGCTGGAAAGGGTGGGGCAGGAGGGGGGACATGGCCCCCCTGGAAAATTGGGACTATAAATTAAGTATAAGGAAACAAACGGAAAAAGAGCAGAATAGGGAAAAAACATGGAAAAAATGTGTTTTACCCCATTTTTATTAAAAGTGTAGCAAAAAGGCATTAAATATTTTGGTGTTTGATAACCAAATTCAAAACTATCGATATTGTTAGAAAATATCTGTCCAATGCTTCGGCATTGCTCAGCAGAACAGATTGCTGGGAGTTTATATCTTAGTTTTTGTAAGAAGGCTATCGTTTTGTGTATTTTTTTTGTAATTAATTACTCTTTTTCGTTTTTACATACTTTTACTTTAACTGATATATTTTTTCCATTACCTTTAAAAATATGTTTGTCTCTAAGCTTCATTAAAAAAAAAGTTTTTTTCAACTAAAAGTAAGGAGCAGTATGCTGATAAATATGGGAATGTAACATTTTAGCTGAATAGAGAAACAATTTAATTAATTCCTACTCCCCCTACCTCAATCAACATTTATCTGAAGCCTCATTAAGAGAAAGCAGTTTGTCCATTAAAATGTACTTTTTTAGGAATCTACCCTACCCCCGCCTAAACAATGACTCACCCCGCTCCCCTCATTATAGCTGATACGCAATTACAGATCACCAAACGTAGCCTATTTTCATTACAAATAAAGCGAATCAACTTGGTTGAATCCAGTACTGCCACCGTGTGGCATTACTTTTTTTGCAACTGGGAAGCCTAAAATATATTTATTGATACTTTTAAATCAATTAGCTTCTCAGAATTTTAAATTGATTGCAAATTTGTTCTCTTGGGGGTAAAGTCGTAGTTTGGTGCCCTAAAATAGCAAGAAAACAAGACTTTCACCCGGCCCAATCTGTATGGTCACTTAAAAAAGAGCTTTAAATTCACGTTTAGATGAGCTTCCTCCCAATTATCTTGGACATTTGGTTTGATACAGTCACCCCTGAGAACAACAAAATAAATAAACATGCATCGACTATGTTTCTTCTGGGAAAAAAATTCCACATTTAAAAATTGGAGCTTGAAACTTCTATGGTAAGGTTCTCTGATATGATGTATCTAATAAAGGGATTTTCAATAAGATCGCTTGCTTTTTTGGGGGTGTTTTTCCTTTTTTCAAAATTAGGTAACTTTTTTCAGATTTTTGGTTTTGGATGGGTAATAAATGTAACAATAAACTGAAAGAAATTTATATATTTAGATGCAGCATAAAAAGCCAATACTGCCGGTGTAATAATTGTCCTGAGATTTCCAGTTTTAGTTTTGGTGAATATTCATCCAAGTCACTTTTGACTTCCAGTTTTTTTTTTATCACAAACTACTTGATAAGATTCTC
>NW_028300418.1:832531-858079 GCF_049724085.1 Artemia sp. Qi Xiang Cuo | reverse complement strand
GATGATGATGAACGAATTAAAGACCCCTCTTGACAGCTCGGTCACTTGGGTCTTCTTTCAATAAATCTGGATCCCACATTAGTTAGTCAATCATCAATAATCTGCTCTGTCACATTAATTAATCATAATTATTCTTCCCATCACATTGTCCTATCTCTCCCAATGGCAGTTATAAACTGTACAACCAGCTTTAGGATTTGTATATTGTCACTATCATTTGCAAATCCTCCCAAAATCAAATTTACACTCAACTGTTTTCTTCTTTCATGAAAAAACGCCTTGATATGCTGTCTTTGGAGAGTGTACTTATCACAATCTATAAGAAGATGTACCAGGCTTTCTTCTTTGTCACAAAACTCACAGTTACTTGACTCTCCATAAAAATTTGCCCTGTATAATTTTGTATCTGCATGGCCTGATCTAAGACGAAATGCTAATCTTCCCTCTTTCCTACTTACTCCTTGGTACACATGCCTCTCAAACTTTCTTGCTACTTTTCGGGTAACAAACCAATTTCCGGAGTGATTTCTGTTATCCTCAAAATCATACGTTCTTACTGATTGTATCAATTGATCTATTTGCATTGCAGATCTAGGAGTTGAACCACTAGTAAATACATTTATTGTTTCGCATGCCATTTTAGCAGCTGTGTCGGCACTCTCAGTCCCCAAAATCTGAACATGGGCTGGGATCCACTGAAGACATATGTTTGCTGTTGACATTAATGATACTATTTCCGTGTAGCACAATACAACTTCTCTTGAAATTTTCCCATTATGATCAAAATTGGCGAGTGCCTCCAATGCACTTTTTGAATCTGACAACAATACAATGTTTCTTTGGTTGCTAAGATTTTCTTTGGCAAATACAATTGCTTCCTTTATGGCTATTACTTCAGCCTGGAAAATTGTTGCCTCTGAATGCAGTTTAAATGACTTTGACACTTGTATCAATGGAATGACAAAGGCAGCCCCTACTGCAGAAATTGGGTTACTTTTCTTAGATCCGTCTGTATAAATATCAAGGAATCCCCTGTATTTCTCTGCCATCATTAATTTAAAGTATATCCTGGAATCATGGTATCCATTCGTTTCAAACTTAAGATTGCAATGTAGCTTAATTGTCTCCCAAGGAGCAGGTAATGCAATTTCTGGAACTTTTAACATATCTGTCATTTTTAGTGTCACTCCGAACTGTTCACTGATATGACAAGACATTTCAAAGATGTTTTCCTGGTTTTTCTTTTTAAACTTATTTGATGCAACAATTTTTCCTGGTCTAACTATTCTTGATCTAATTGGGTTTGTATTATCTGTTGTCCACAATTTTTTTACATATTTCAGGACATTTACCTTTCTCCTGGTTTCCAGGCTTTCAAGTCCTGACTCTGACAATAAAAACACAATAGGGGTAGTCTTTCTAGCTGCAAAGGTAATGCGTATAGCTGCATTCTGTACAGAATTCAACTTTGCTAGGGTTGTGTCACTGCCTGAGGAATAAATCACGGAAGCATATTCTATCTTAGACCTAATATATTTTATATAAAACTCCATCATAAAATTGGGTTTTTGCCCCCAGCTAAAAGTTGTAAGCATCTTCATAAGATTAAGTCTTTTAACGCAAGCAGCCTTGGTCCTTTCAATATGTGGTTTCCAATTCAAATTTTTCTCTATATTCACACCCAGGAACTTTGTTTCACTCACAAACTCGATCTGCTGGCCATAAAATCTAATTATTGGGGTAACTTTCATTTTCTTCCGAGTTATTAACATGGCTTTTTTTTATGTGTTGAAAATTTGAGATCAATATCAGTTGCCCAGTTTTCAACTTGCACTAATACTTCTGAAATAGCTTTGATTCCCTCTTCCAATGTCCTTGCCATAACCCACAAAGTGTTATCATCAGCGAAAATTCCCGCGTTTGAATCTCCTTCTCCAATAGGGATATTATACTCTCCCATATTGTAAAAATCAGGTCCTAAGGCTGACCCTTGGGGTACTCCCCTTCTTCCTCTTACTAGGGCTGTTGACTTTGTATTTCCTACTCTCACTGTCACTACTCGGTCTTCAAGATAATTTTTACTTAGCAGCAACATTCTACCTCTAATTCCAGCCTTAATTATTCCAGACAATATTTGTCTGTGTACACTGTTATCAAACGCGCCCTTTACGTCAGGGAAAACTGCAATCATTACAAGTCCATTCTGGAGAGCATATAAAGCATCCTGTTTAAAGCAAAGCAAATTTTCTATGGTACTTTCGTTTTTCCTGAAGCCGCATTGTATATCTTTAAGACCGCCCCTTTTTTCTATTTCATAGTTAAGTCTTTTCTTAACAAGTCGTTCATATACTTTCCCTAAAACTGGGAGCAAAGTTATGAACCGCTGGTCTTCCAGTTTTGAATTGTCCTTTCCTGGTTTTGGGATCATAATTGCTTGGCCCCTTTTCCATGCACTTAGAAAATATCCATCATTCCAAGCCAAATTGATGATGGCAAACAACACCATAATCCACTGCTTTGGCAAAGCTTGAACAAACTGTGGATAAATCATATCTTCCCCTGGTGAGGTAATAGGAGATTTCTTATTACACTGTCAATTTCAACATTAGTAAATGGCTGTTTATAAGGACACTGCAAATCCTGATTTGCCATTCTTTTAACTTTAGCTGTCATTCTGGCCACTTCTGTAGCATTTGGATCATTATTTCCTATTGTATTATTTAGATATTTAGCTCTTTCATTCTACTTTTATTTTTCTTTATAGATTTATTGATGCTGGGCCACGACCGGGGGGGTGGCTGGCCTGCGTCGGTGTTCGCTTTGCATTTGTTTGATGAAAACATAGACCTTACTTACTGGTTTCCGGAACTCCAAATTTTCAATAAACTCTTCCCAGCTCTTTTTCTTGGCTTGTGAAATCACTCTCTTAAATGCTGCATACGCTCTTTTTACCTCAATATAGTTGTGTTTTGTTGTTGCTTGTTCATACTCATTTTTTCTTCTTAGGTATTTCTTTTTAGTTGCATCACAATCTTTGTTCCACTATATACATGAATTCCTTTGTCCCTTATATTTGGCCTTCAGTGGAACAGATTTTGTTGATGCTTCAATTATGCTGTCCTGGAAAACCTTCACTTTGTCATTAACATGTTGCTCCCTTTCTACTACAGTCAAAATGTCTTTTTGTTCAAGAAGTTCTTTAAACTTTCTCCAATCTGCCTTCTTGATTTGAAACTTAGTAATCTTGTTTGTCTCAAATTTATCAGAAATCTCAAACCGACCATCACAAACATTTAATAAAATTGGGGCATGGTCACTAAACAAAGATGTATTTACTAAGGTTGACATAGTTGCTGATGCCACTAGATCTGGGCTAGTGAAAGTCAAGTCTATAGTGGTGGAAACTCCTGTGATAGGATTTTTTCGGGTTGGAAGCCCTTTTGGTGTAATTAAGCATATATTATTTTCCAGTAACATATCTTCAAGGCTTTTACCTGAAGCATTAATTAAATCACAATTACACCAGACTTTACTATGGGCATTAAAATCCCCTATTAAAACCACCTGTTCTGCATTTGGTATTTTATCAAGTAGTTCATTTATAATGCCACCAATGTCTTTATTATTCCCATTCGAGTTGTAAACATTTATAACATTGAGGATTTTACCATTTCCCAAATGGAGCTTGCATCCAACTATTTCAACATACTCTTCATAATTGTCACCTAATTCAATATGCACTTCGGTGTAGTGGTATTTTTTGCTAATACCTATCAACAGCCCGCCTTTTCCTGTTTCAATTCTGTCTTTCCTCAAAATATTGTATCCCTGGAAACTCATATTTATATAGGGTTTTAGCCAGGATTCTTGGAGACATAAGACATCAATACAGTTTTTATGGCAAAATTCAACAACAAGATCTTTCTTCTCATTCCTCAGTGATTGTGAGTTCCATGATAATATTTTAAGGTCTATATTGTTGTGCTGCTGTCTCATTAATTAAACAAACACTTCTAATTTCATCTTTGTTTAGCTGTCCAAGCTGCAATTCATGCACAAGGGTACATAATTTACTTATACGTTCTATTAATGATAGTTCACTCAATTTAAGCATTTCTGGTCTTAGAAGTAATCCAATTATTTGGGACTTTGCTGCCTTCTGTTCAATTTCTTGATTCATATTTATTGTAATTTTATTATGAAGTTGATTGAAATAAGAGGTAATCACAGTAAGTTTTTTGTTTGCCACATCTGCATAGCTTCTATAGGTTACATGGGCTCTCTTAAAGCCCATGTGATTTTTCTCTGCCGCTTGTAGGATTTCTCTATTCTGGATTCTAACAGGTCAAGCAAATGATGTAGAAAAATGATTGCCTTTGAAATTGGCACATATATATGATTTGGGCCTTGAGGTACTATCAGTATTTTTGAGATGGCACATATCAGATGAATGATTTCCTGAGCATCTTAGGCATGTATGAGCTTGAGTTATACAACCATCCGGTTTATGGCCATATTTTTGACACTTATGGTACTGCAATAATCTCCTGTTATGCACCTGGACTTCTCTTTTTCTTCCACAAAACCACACACTTGGGGGAGGACAATTACATTCAAAAACCACCATTATTGCGTAACTGTCAGATAGCTTTTTGTTTCTTTGTTGTACCATTTTTGCCGGTGAACTTCTTTTATTTTGATAGGTGACTCCATACACTCTAAAATCTCTTCATCTGCCATGCTCAGTTGGACTCCTTTTATGATCCCTTGGCTTAATCTCTGCTTAACACTTCCAGTAACATTCACTCCAGCAACAATGTTCATTTGTTGGACAATTTTTGATGATTCTTCATCCATGAGGTATACTGTCATTTTGTCTCTTACTCTGTTTACTTCAAATTCAAATTTTCTAGATTTCAGTACTTCTTTCAGAGATTTCACTATTTGGTAGTCATCAGGCAGTTGTTTATTTTCATCACTTACTGTAACATCAATCATTGAAGATAGTAATTCGGTCTGTGGTATATCAATGGTTTTATTTTTAATGGACACTTTCTGAGATGGTATTGATTGGTTTTGGTGTGCATTTTGCCTCTTAGCTTGTTGTGGGGCAATTTCACTATTTGGAGAAATGTCTCTCCTTTTACGTCCTAGGCTGGGGTTCAGTCCCAGTTTTGGCATTTGCAGGTCTTCTTGAATCAACCCTTATACTACACAAGGGTTGACAGGTCTCATCTCTTCCTCACTCTTAGATGGTAATGGTGGGTAACTTCCTTCCTCACTTAACACAGAGTACTTATTAGCTAAAGGAATGGGCTGTATCCCTGGCACATTATAATTTAGTGGATAAAAACCACTTCCCACTAATTGAACTGGTGCTCTTTGCACCTGCTGGACAATTTGTTGCTGACCATAAAATGCATTTGGGTTATATGAACCTGGTTGCCAGCTTACTGGCACATCATGGGACCATGGAACTATCATTTGGTTCTGACTTGCATTATTATTAGCTCCATAAAACTGTGGGGTCACTTGCAAAAATGATTGTCCTTGACCTGTACCACTTCCACCTGCACCATGACCCCCTTGGGGGCCAGGTTGAATGTTCAGTTCTTCTAGAGCACAAAATCAATTTTCAAAATTTATCCTTCAAAACTTGTGAAATGTCATTCTCGTCACCTACCTCACAGAAACATTGAAAACTTGAAGCAAAAGATTTTATATCCTACGGTTAGTCTTTTCTTCCTCCTCGATCTGTGTGATCACTTTCACTATCATAGCGTTGAAAGTTTAAAATAGTCTCAGTAACCCAGAGAAGCTTCGGGTCGAAGACCCTTACGTCATATGATGTATAACGCAGTATATGCCAAGCTAAATGGGTAGGACGCTGGACTTTAAATAGGGGTTTAAATTTTTTCCTTTATCATTATCTAAATGATTTTATTTAAGAATTTAAAACCCGTTAGAAACTGAATTTTTTTTCTGCAGGTAAAGGACTCTAGAACATTGGAATGAGTTACCCTTTTTCAAAGCGGAAAAACTTTCTCATCTTCCTTTTTTTTACACCTTCTCCTAACTACCAAGGCCTATAGATTAGCGGCAAATTTGGTTTGGGGAGGGTCCTTATTTGGACCTTGGGGAAATTTTCATAGGGAAGACCCTTGTATAGACCTGAAAGTAATTCCTATAACCCTTGAAGTGCATGCGAGTTTTCATATCTAGTTATCGGTTACGTAGGCCTACACCTAAATGTATTTAGGAACCTAAAAAAGAGAGAAAGAGAGAAAGCTGCAGAAAAAGTGAATGAGCGGAAAAATAGGGAGATAGGGGAGGGATCGCAAATGTATGTAAACTTCTCGGTAGTTGCCCACTCTTTGGACTTGCATGATCCTAGGATCTTATTTTGGTTTTCTTTACATTTGCTCTCTTCGAATTAGTAGATTGGCTCGCTTCTCAGCCATTTTCTATGGCGTCTTCTCTGTTTTTTCTTTTTTTTCTAGACAGACAATTAGAAGACATCTCTCCTCTGTATGTATGTTAGATAAGGTGATAAAATTAAATTTTAAAGATGAATGCTTTCATAAATGAATACAGGTGCAAACCTTAGGCCATGGGATATCGGAAGATGTATTTTTTTTTCAGGGAGGGGTCTACAAATCAAGAGTAAATTTTCAGTCCACAATCTTATGTACATTTTTTCTTGAGGGGGCTTTTGGACTAATCTCAGAGGTAAATTTTTTCCTTCCCCCCCTGCTTTTTGGCAAATTGAAATACTTCTGCAATATAATTTAAGAAAAGAGGTTGACCATCATCGTCATCAACTGGAAAGGGTCGACTGACGTTCGATATAAGAACAAAGATAAAAATAATTAAAAAACTATACAAGGTTGATTTCCAGCCAGTCAAATAAAAAAAAATGAAAAAAATAAAAGGCAAAACAAATTTATCGCCAAAGGCTTCCGCCAAGAGCCGTCCTCAGCGCTCAAAAAAAAAGAGGAGAAAATGGTGAATATAAAGGAAAAAGTATTTTATCTGTCTTTTACCAGGTGGGGTATGTATGGCAGTCTTTCCCCCCTTTGGGTGGCTCCTGGAAAAAGTTTCCCCAACCCCTTAGCTTTATCTGGTAAGTAGATAATAAGGCTCAGTTCCACATGTTAGCGTTGTATTTGGCTAGACTTTAGACATCAATTGATATTATATTCAGATCTAAGAATCTCGCTGATCGGACCTCTCAAGAGGTATTTTAACCTGTCTCTTAGCCACAGTAAGCCCCACTAGATTTTTAGATGGCGCGTCATGATTCTTTTTCTCTAGCGTTGTCAATTACTGAGCTTACAGGCAAAAAACATCTTCCGAATTAACCAAATTACTACTATAAAATCATTCAGCAGGCCAATAGAGATGGTGAAAATAAAAGGAAAAAAAGATCAGAGTTACCTGACGATGGCGACGGTGAATTTCTTCGGGCCTGACACTATTTGTGAGGGTTTTAGGTTCCTGTAAAAAATCCTCAAGAATATTTTTTACAGATTGAAGTCCGATACTAAATTCGATCCGGATGATCATTTTATTTCGAGTTATCATTTCTGAATAAGTATCAATTGACGAAGTTAATAACTAGACAATTTATGGAAGGACCATTTTATTAATTTTATCGAATGTTGCAGCTATCGATGCGATCATGAGGTATATGTCCAACAGCAATCAGTTTTGAATGTTGCTGAGTTAAATATAATAAATGAGAAAAAGACAACTTAGACGCTTATCCAATAACATCTTGCGGCTGATGCCTCCTCGCCTCAAAGTTTGCTTATTTAGTTTTCAATCTTTTTATTATTATTGAAAATTCGTTATACGTTCATTCGGTGCAATTTTTCACTTCGCATTTTCTGGTCATAACGACTTCGTTGTTAAAACTTTTCATGACTAACAACTAACTGTTCCTATAGAAATTAATTAATTTAGCGTACATATAAAAATTGATCTAAAAAATAAATTGCTGTTGAATCTAGAACAGTTTTGCTTCCAATTATACAATGTGTTCATACCCAAGCTGCGGCCTGCTAAAAACAATCCCGGTTGTTGGATCATCGGGACCAAAGTGCTTGCTAAGGGAGAGGGTTTACCACCTCCCTCCCAAGAGGAGGTAAACTTGACCACAATTTTTGAATTGTGGAATTTGAAATACAATTTTTGAATTTTAATTTTCTATAAAAATTGACAACAATTTTCATTTTTCGTTTTTTTTATGTGAGTTTTCGAACCTTAGAAGCTTTCAAACCTCAGAAATAATCAAAATTCCTGTTAAATAGGGGGGTAATAGCTGACTATTTCTATCTTTCCCCACCCGGGGCAGTGTATCTAACTGGCTATGGCAATTTGAGAAACTCAATTGTATCTAAAAGTTTTCTTCGGTGATTGAGTACTTTACTCGGTTAAATAAAAACAAATAGTTTTTTTTTCAAATGAAAGTAAAGAGCAAGGTTAGAACTTAAATATCAACATCAATTATCCTGTTCGCGGAGAGTGCTAACAAGGCTACCCCTAAGCCCCCCTCCTTGTTCCGATACAGTTTCAAGCTTAAAAATATAATTATGCTCTCAATGAACCATAAGTAAGCTAAGCTTTAGTTTAATGAGGGAGGGGGGGGGGCTAGGAAAGACAAATTTAAGATGTGCAATAGCATGGAAGAAATGTCTAGGTGTTAAAGTCCGTTTATTCATCTTGGGTATTCTATGCATGTCTTAAATTGAAAATCTCTCTAGTTGAATTTTTTTTTCCATGTATATTTTTAGAGGGCGTGCCGGGATTTAAGACAAGAAAGTGTATAGATAACATATTTATTTGCAGTTTGAGACGATTTTAATCTCTCTGTGAAACAAATAGATACATCACCTCTGTTCACATGATGTTCGATCCAGAAATGTAGAAACAAAAAAAAAAGAAAAATCCTCCTTATCGCTCATTCAAAAGCGGAAATTTGGGACGAAACTAAATGTTTTGATTTGATCAAATGCATTAAGTTGATCCTTAGTGGGGCTTAGGTAACATTTTAAAACCCAGTTCAATTTAAATTCGAATTAGCCACTTTTCCCGGGGATTTTTTTTTAAATAACGAAATATCAGTCTTACTGTTTATGGTTGTCATTATAGGACCTGTCATTACGGACTTATGTATTAATATTTTTCGGATTTCTTTTTAGAATCCTGTTTATGGAGTTTTCTTTCGTCTACTAATATTTATTAAAGTCTAAGAGAAAGGCGGTCTGAATTTTCTCTTCTGCTTTTCACTTTACTGACCTTCAAATCCATTTAAGCGACGATTTTCAAATTCGAATGGATAGCTCTTGATGCACAATCGTGGGCACACAGAGGTGCACAATTTTAGGAGACTTTGAGATATTTATATTATTTAATACCGTATATGATAGAACGAAAAATACATTACTTGCTCTGATTGATTTTGGATTTTTTTTTTCCCGTCAGTTCAATCTAGTATATGGAAAATAATTTTGTGTTTGGGACATAACCGATTTTTTTTTTGTGCGTTTGATACTTTTTTTTACGAGTAAATTTTCTTTTAATCGTTGTTTGTGTTCGTCTGTGTCACAGGTAATTGAGCCTTTTTTTGGGGGGGGGGGGTTAGTTCATGCGCTTTGAATAAAGAATCTTGAAAATGATTGGTACTGCTGAAATAAAGCACATGTCCACTTAAGATTCCAGTCAAATTAGGAATAATTCATGAACCGTCGTTTAAAAATTAGTGTTCCATTTCGACTCCCAAACCCTCATTTACGTGATTAAAGACAGGGGTTTCCCACTTTTAAAATGCGTGTGCCATAAAGGGGATAACTTACATGATTTAGCTGAGGGGTTGTCCACTTTCAAAAATATCGACAAAAAAATTGACTCCCATAACCCTCATTTACGTGATTAAAGACTGGGGTTTCCCACTTTTAAAATGCGTGTGCCATAAAGGGGATAACTTACTTGATTTAGCTGAGGGGTTGTCCACTTTCAAAAATATCGACAAAAAAATTGACTCCCATAACCCTCATTTACGTGATTAAAGACAGGGGTTTCCCACTTTTAAAATGCGTGTGCCATAAAGGGGATAACTTACATGATTTAGCTGAGGGGTTGTCCACTTTCAAAATATCGACAAAAAAATTGACTCCCATAACCCTCATTTACGTGATTAAAGACAGGGGTTTCCCACTTTTAAAATGCGTGTGCCATAAAGGGGATAACTTACATGATTTAGCTGAGGGGTTGTCCACTTTCAAAAATCGTGAAATATTTTTTGAGCGTGCCATGGGGGATAATTTACTTGATTAAAGTGAGGGGTTGTCAACTTTCAAAATAGTTTAAACCATATGGCGCCTGCCATGTGGGGATAGTTTCCATGATTCAATTGAAGAGCTACCCACTTTCAAAATCCGTTTAAACAATATAGTACGTGCCATGAGGGAAAAGTGTGCCGTATGTGGTCTAAAGTATGGCGTGTTTGGTGTGAATGGGCGCTATGTGATGGAAGATTTCCAAATGTGGATCTTAGAGGCGAGAACAGGAAGTTCATTTTTTTTATCGGGAGTGTGCTCCAGGGTGTGATCTAACTTATCAAGAATCACCAATTCTTTTTGCCAGATATTTAAAGTATTAAAATCTGAATGTTAGTTTGCAAAGTAGTAGTTTTTGATTACACTGTAAAAGAATTCCGCCAGACGTCTCACTTAGTAAGGGTTATTATAAAATGTTTCATTAAACATAATGTTTTATGGAAAATAAAATGGCATTTAATAACTCTGCTCAATGTGCTCTTCTGAAGGAAGCAATATAATAACAAAATAGTAGTAACCTATCATAGGCTATCCCCGACCAACACTTTTACGATGTATAATGGTCGCTACTGTGGTAATAATACGCCCCCCCTAGTTGGGGGCGTGCACTTTTAGAAATAACGCCCCCCCTCGAGGGGGCGTGCACTTTTAGAAATAACTTACGACATGTGATGTGTGCCGAAAGTAGTGGAAGCGTGTCAAGCGTGGCGGAAATTGTGTCAAAGGTGTTGAAAACCATGTCAAGAGTGGCAGAACTGTGCGGAAATGTGGCAGAACTGTGCGGAAATGTGGCAGAACTGTGGCAGAACTCCGAGATATACACCAGGTGGCGGGAAGTGAGTGCTCTTTGAATATAGCCCTAAATAATATATTGATTAATAGCTTTTCATTGCTTGAATCATTGTATCTATTTGTTAATGGGGATCTGTATTACTAACACTTTGTAAAACATCGGGTCATTCTGAAGTTACGAAAAGTTGGATAAATATATTATTTAAAAATTATGTAATAGCGGGAATGAAAATGGAAAGAAACATGAAAGTCTGATCACCAGAAACCTCCTGTATATTTTTAATTAAGGATGTCATTATTACGGTTTTTTCTAGTCTAGCTTATAGCCGATGGCAATATCTTGCCCCATTAGGGGGGGGGGCAATCATCACGGTGATGACCATTATATTTTTAAGCAATGTTTACTGGGATATAGAATGGCACTACTCTTTTGTTATTGTAGTGTTTTGTCTAGAAGAGGCCGTCAAACAGAGGGTTACCGGCCGTTTTCCAAAAGTCATGTAAAAAATATTTAAATGTAAAAAATATTTTTTGAAATAACTATAATATAGAATGTTAATACTTTTAAAACAATCCACCATAGGATAGCCTGCAATAGTTTCGGTTTTACATTCGGCAATGGTATATCTTTTCGGGACTCAATTGTGCTAACTGGTGGCAGAGCGCCGCTCCTTGACATATTTGAATATAGCTTTTCTAATGTTGCTAATAATTTAATATTTTAAATTATATGAAAGTATAAGACTAGTAATTGTATCAAAATCCTCAATAAGGGATATCAAGAACCATAATGAATGATTTTGTTTTACTTATGTTGCTTTGATAAACACAATCATTTCGTACACGTTTTTCAAAGGTGACACAGCTCGTGAAGACAGTTTTTTTTTATTTTTGTTTAGCTCAAGGTTCTTTATTATTACAAAAACCAATAAATTATAAAAATTTTAAAGGCTTTTCCAGGGAGGCGGAAAGCTGTTCTATCTGATTATAATATTTCGTCATCAGTATTAATGAATATGATTTTGAAAAAGGGGAGGCACCTAGTGATTTTAGGAACACCCTAATTAAACCCCTATATAAGAAAGGTGATAAGAATGAGTGTGGTAATTATAGAGACATTAGCCTGGTCTCTGTTGGTTGCAAATTACTTAGTATGATGATACTTTTTAGACTGAGAGATGCTGTTGACAAAGTTTAACAGAAGAACACTGCGGTTTTAGGAAGGGTAGAGGATATGTCGACCAAATTTTCACTCTTAGGCTAATAATTGAGAAGTGCCTGAGTTGTCAAACACCTTAAGTCCTCAGTTTTATAGTCCTCACCTTTACTCCTATAGCATTATTGTTGGTGCGAATTTAATGATACTATTTTAAGTCAAGTTTTCTTTGTTAGGTGAATTAATTTACACTTAAGAAATTTTTTTTCTGCTCAAAGGCTAAAATGTGTGAATTTAGTAAAAAAAAATTATAATCGCTCAAAATCACTGCAGATTTTCTTTTCTAATTTTGTGCAAA
Organism: Artemia sp. Qi Xiang Cuo; assembly: GCF_049724085.1. Taxonomy (NCBI): domain Eukaryota; kingdom Metazoa; phylum Arthropoda; class Branchiopoda; order Anostraca; family Artemiidae; genus Artemia; species Artemia sp. Qi Xiang Cuo. Next base: position 845,433 of record NW_028300418.1, on the reverse strand, counting down.
TGCTTTCCTTTGATGCGAGTTTTACGGTATTAAATAAAAAAAACAAGTTTTTTAAACTGAAAGTAAGGAGCGACATTAAAACTTAAAACGAACAGAAATTATTCCGTATATGAAAGGGGCTGTCCCCTCCTCAACGCCTCGCTCTTTACGCTAAAGTTTTTTATTGTTTTAAAAAATAAAGTTGTGAGACAGAGTCAAACTTTAGCGTAAAGAGCGAGGCGTTGAGGAGGGGACAGCCCCTTTCATATACGGAATAATTTCTGTTCGTTTTAAGTTTTAATGTCGCTCCTTACTTTCAGTTTAAAAAACTTGTTTTTTTTATTTAATTTCTGATCGTTTTTTAGTTAATACAGCTTTTATTTGCATAAAAATTTTACTTTTCTTTTGCTAAATGGATGTCTTTACAAATTAACTTACGTAACTAACTTCTATATTCGTATATTTTTCTTCTGGCAAAAAATACAAAGTTTCAAATTTTTGCAGATGTGAGCTTGAAACATATGCAATATTGTTTTCTGATACTATGAATCTGACTTTTTTATTTTAATTAAAATTATTTCACTTGTAGTTTATGTTTCACAAATATTTAATAAATAGGGCAATTTTTCTAATGATCTTCTTATTTGATGAGTAATAATAAAATTAATAAAATTTATATATTTATAATAAGCATTATAAAAAAATTCTTTTGATAAATTTATTGAAATCAAAATTTCTTTTTTAAAATTTTCTATTAATATTGAGACGTATAGATTTTTTTTTTATTGTTTTTTTTTTATTACGTATATGTTATTACTTATATGAAGGGGTTCTCCCCTTAGTCAATACCACGCTCTTTACGTTAAAAGTTAAAAAAATTTTTGATTCAGAAACCCCTGAATCACAAAGACCGTTTAATTAGAATAGATAGCTCTTTTGAAAGAACTAAAAAAAAAAACTGTAGCGTAAAGAGTGAGGTATTGACTTGGGGGAGAACCCCCTCACATACGTTATAATTTCTGTTCGTTTTAAGCTCTAATATTCCTTCTTACATTTCAGTTGAAAAAACTAGTTTTTTTTTATTTAACTTCTGATCGTTTCTTAAATAATGCTTGGAAATCCGGCGCCCCCTTCATAGAAATGTCCCTTACCCCAAAGAAACATCCTCCACGGAAATATTCTCCAGAGTAATCCCCTCCTCTAGCCCCCCCTCCAGAAAAAATCCTTCCTGAAAATGGTTGTATACTTCCCAATAACCAATAAATAATGCTGGCAAGTCCGGCGCCCCCTTCATGGCAATTTCCCTTCCCCCATGAAAACTTCCTTCATGGAAAGATCCTTCCATATAGCCCCCGACCCTCACATTCCCCCCCCTACAAGAAAAAATCTCCTATGAAAAAGTCTGTTTACATCCCAATAACCAATACTATATGTTAACATTGAGTAAATTTCATAACTTTCAGCCTCCCCCTGGGGACTTTGGGGGATCAAGTCATCCTAAAAGACATTTTTATCATATTTTCGACTATGTTGAACAAAATGGCTATCCCAAAATTTTGATCGGATGACTTTGGGAAAAAAATGAGCATGGGAGGGGGCCTAGTTGCCCTTCATTTTTTTTGGTTAATTAAAAAGGGCACTAGAAATTTTATTTTCCGTGCAAAGGTGTCCTCCCCCTATTTTATAGCACAAAGGGTTCTTTACGAACACCCCTTGGAAAAAAAAAAAAAAACAAAAAAACAAACAAATAAAAACGCATCCGTTATATTTCTTCTGGCAAAAAATGGAAAATTCCACATTTTTGTAGATAGGAGCTTGAAACCTCTACAGTAGGGTTCTCTGATACGCTGAATATGATGGTGTGATTTTCATTAAGGTTCTATAACTTTTAGGGGGACTTTCCCCCTTTTTTTGAAAATCAGCCAAATTTTCTCAGGCGCGTAACTTTTGATGGGTAGCACTAAACTTGATTAAAGTTATATATTTGAAATTAGCATTGAAATCTGATTCTTTTTATATATCTATTGGTATCAAAAACCCGTTTTCTAGAGTTTCGGTTACCATTGAGCCGGGTCGCTCCTTACTTACAGTTCGTTACCACGAACTGTTTGATAGGAAACTTCATGGCATTTTTAATGTAAAAAAGTGGTCGCGCTGAAACTTTGGGAACCAGTAAAAATCTATGTGTATTTTTGAATTTACCTTGTAATTCACGAACTGTCGGAAAAGAATATAATTTTTTTGTTAACCAAGAAATTAGAAATCCTACTTGAAAACTTATAAAAATTTATTAGAATTGGTGTTTTGATAATCAAAACATTCAAATTTCGGGGAAATTTAAATTGCAAAAGTTCCTATGTAAAAACTGTATGTGAAGGGAAAAAAATTAGTCTTTAATTGAATTCGCCTTAATCATTAACATTAAAAGAAGAAACAAGCTTTCCTAAGCCCAAAAACTATGCTTTCTAGTGTTATTTTTATGATTTATACTCAAAATTGAGCAATTGTCAATATTCTACAAACATGTCTTAATTAACAACTTACCATATAATGACACCTAATATTGCTCAATAACCCCTTTTATGACAAATTGGGTTATAGTCTACTTTTTAAATCGTTTAATTTTTCGAAAAACCAAAAAATACACCTAGTTGCGTCGCTTTCTAAAAGTAACTATTTAAAAAATTATAAAATGGCTGATCATTTTTATTTCGGGAATTTACCAACCTATTTAACTTTTATTCAATATTACAGATATTTTAAATAGGGGTTTTAAGACCGCGCAAAAAAGTAATTAAGTAGCCCAGAAATGAATGCTAATAAACCTCTTCTTCTAATTAGGTCATTTTGAAAGAGTCAGTATTGATTTTTGCCTCATTCCATACAATTAATTAACCCTTAACACGAATTGGCTGCCTCTCCGCTGGCCTTCAATCGCAGCAATTCTTCCCGAGGTCGAAAAGGACCACTAGATTATCGAGATAGCTTTGCTTTAAGTAGAAGATTAAATAAAAAAACAAGTTTTTTAAACTGAAAGTAAGGAGCGACATTAAAACTTAAAACGAACAGAAATTTTTCCTTATATGAAAGGGGAGCTCCCCTCCTCAACGCCTCTCTCTTTACGCTATTTTTTGACTCTGTCTCACAAATTTATTTTTTAAAACAAAAAAAAACTTTAGCGTAAAGAGCGAGGCGTTGAGGAGGGGACCTGAAAGTAATTCCTATAACCCTTGAAGTGCATGCGAGTTTTCATATCTAGTTATTGGTGACTATATAATTGAGTAGTGCTAACGTGGTTACGTAGGCCTACGTAACCGATAACTAGATATTTTCTACGTAACCGATAACTAGATATGAAAACTCGCATGCACTTCAAGGGTTATAGGAATTACTTTCAGGTCTATACAAGGGTCTTCCCTATGAAAATTTCCCCAAGGTCCAAATAAGGACCCTCCCCAAACCAGTAAAAAAACAAGGTAATTGAGTAAAAAAACAAGTTTTTTTTACTGAAAGTAAGGAGTAGCTGTAAAACCTAAAACAAACAGGAACTAGTCCACATATGAGCGGGGATGCCCCTTCTAAATCCTTGCTCTTTACGCCGAAGTCTTGAAACTCTTTAAAAATACCTCTCAGACAAATTCAACGGCCCTTGTGTTTGAGCAGTTTTTCTAGATGGTTCCTAAATACATTTAGGTGTAGGCCTACGTAACCGATAACGCACTTCAAGGGTTATAGGAATTACTTTCAGGTCTATACAAGGGTCTTCCCTATGAAAATTTCCCCAAGGTCCAAATAAGGACCCTCCCCAAACCAGTAAAAAAAACAAGTAATTGAGTAGTGCTAACGTGGTTACGTAGGCCTACGTAACCGATAACTAGATATGAAAACTCGCATGCACTTCAAGGGTTATAGGAATTACTTTCAGGTCTCCGATAACTAGATATGAATAATGTTTTCTAGAGAAAACTTGTTTTTTTTTATTTAATTTTTGAACGTTTTTGAATCAATGCAGGTTTTAATTTTGGCTCACCGTACATGAATAATTAAAACCAAATTTGCATATTAATTTTATTTTTATTTGGTTAAATGGCTTTCTTGAACGTTGGTTAATTTTATTTACGAAAATGTTTATTAGTAATAAATATACGTAACTTACGAATTACGACCCGGCTCAATGGTAACCGAAACTCTAGAAAACGGGTTTTTGATACCAAAAGATATATCAAAAGAATCAGATTTCAATGCTGATTTCAAATATATAAATTTCATCAAGTTTAGTGCTACCCATCAAAAGTTACGCGCCTGAGAAAATTTGGCTGGTTTTCAAAAAAAGGGAGAAAGACCCCCTAAAAGTTATAGAACCTTAATGAAAATCACACCATCATATTCAGCGTATCAGAGAACCCTACTGTAGAGGTTTCAAGCTCCTATCTACAAAAATGTGGAATTTTACATTTTTTGCCATAAGAAAGATCACGGATGCGTGTTTATTTGTTTGTCTGTTTGTTTTTTTTTCCCAGGGGTGATCGTATCGACCCAGTGGTCCTAGAATATTGCGGGAGGGCTCATTTGAACGGAAATTAAAAGTTCTAGTGACCTTTCTAAGTGACCAAAAAAATGGAGGACAACCAGGCCCCCTCCCACGCTTATATATTTCCCAATGTCACCCGATCAAAATTTTGAGATAGCCATTTTGTTCAGCATGGTCGAAAATATAATAAATATGTCTTTTAGGATGATTTAATCCCCCGAAGTTCCCAGAGGGAGGGCTAAAAGTTATGAACTTTACCCAATGTTAACATATAGTATTGGTTATTGGGAAGTATACAGAAGTAAAATACCTCTCATTCAAATTCAACGGCCCTTGTGTTTGAGCAGTTTTTCCTATAGCCCGTGTTATGAGTAATTCCTATAACCCTTGAAGTGCATGCAAGTTTTCATATCTAGTTATCGGTTACGTAGGCCTACACCTAAATGTATTTAGGAACCATCTAGAAAAACTGCTCAAACACAAGGGTCGTTTTTATATTCAATGGTCTTGGGCAATGTTTTATCGTCTACATTATTTGGTTGGTAATGAGATGCCCCCCTCCCCCGCCCATAATTTACCCAGAAACTTCAAACCTACTAGTTATAAATCTTGTTTTGTCAGGGGCGTTGTTTTCCCGATATACAAAAGGTTTTTCCCGTCCTGCACTGGTATCCGGGATCATTGCTTTTCCTGAGGCGAAAAAAATTTCAATGATTTAAAGAACATGAAAATTGGAACTTGGAATGTTACGACATTAAAAAATGACTATCGTATCGACATTTTGACTGACGAATTCAGACGATTCGAACTAGATTTATTAGGAGTTTCAGAAACTCATATCCCAGGGGTAGGAAGCATGAAATTAGGTGATATAGAATTTGTTTACTCAGGCAGGAAGGATGGGTTACATAGACAGGGAGTAGGGCTCATGATGAATAAGGAAGCTGCTAAGTCTTGTTTAGGCTGGGAAGGTATTAATAATAGAACACTAATTGCTCATTTTATGACTAGTAAGTTCAAGGTATCAGTTATAGTAGTATACGCCCCTGTAGAACCGACTGATGGAGATACTAGTGACTCAGATGAATTCTACTTACAGTTACAGGATCAAATAGACAAGGTCCCAGGTAGAAATATGATGTTATTGCTGGGAGATTTTAACGCCCAGGTTGGTAGAAATAAGGATAGATGGTATCCCAGCTTAGGTAAATTTGGTGTAGGAAAAGAAAACAGTAAGTCTCCTGGACTTTTGCAATTTTGTAGGTATAACAATCTAGTTATAACCAATGCGGTGTTTGGTCATAAAATGGCTCATAAGCTAACATGGTATTCACATGATGGTAAGACAGCTAACCTTATTGGTTATGTTATTGTAAATCAAAGACTGGCAGTATCAATACAAGATACTAGGTTATATAGGAGTGCTGTTATCGATGGTAAAAGTAAAGATCACCATCTAGTAGTGTCAAGGGTTAATTTAAAGCTGAAATATCGGAAGGGTAATTACCTCCCGGGAAGTTATGATGTTAGTAGACTCCAGGATGAGAATTTGAGAGAAACTTTCCAGGAACAGTTGAATACTAAACTTGAGAGTGTAAAATTTGATAATGTGGAAGATGGTTGGAATAATTTTAGAAAAATAATTTGTGAAGTTGCTGAAGATGTATTAGGGAAGAAAGCTGGAACTGCAGCTAAGAATATTAGTGAAAAAGCTTTATGTTTAATATAAAGGAGAAAATACTTGTACAAGAATTATCTGAGTGATAGATCACATGAAAACAAAAGAAATGTAAAGAAAGTGGAGAAAGCATTGAAATATGAACTAAGGAGGTGTGAAGTGGAGGCCATGGATAAAATTGCCGAGGATTTAGAAGATGCAACTAGACGGCATAATAGTAAAATATTGTACTGGCACGTTAACAAATTGAGAGGTACGGTAGTAGTCAATCCGGACTTGTCCCAGTTAAAGATAGGAATGGGGTGGCAATTAGCGATAAGACAAAATCTAAAGCGAGATTGGCCGAACATTTTGAGAATTTGCTTAAACAAGATAGAGTTGCTGGAAAAAATATAGAGGAAAATGAAATAGTTTGTGATACCTTGGATGTGAATGAAGATTTGTTTTGTGAGGAGGAATCAGAAACAGTACTAAAAGGATTAAAGAATAATAAGGCTCCAGGTGCTGATAGGGTAGTAAATGAGTTTATTAAATATGGTGGCTCTTAGGTTAGAAATAAGCTATTGGAGATTATGAATATGATTTTTGAAAATGGGGAAGTACCTAACGATTTTAGGAAAACCTTAATTAAGCCACTTTATAAGAAAGGTGATAAAAGTGAGTGTAGTAATTATCAAGGCATTAGTCTGGTCTCTGTAGGTAGCAAATTGCTTAGTAATATGATACTTTTTAGACTAAGAGATGCTGTAGACAAAGTTTCAAGAGAAGAGCAGTGAGGTTTTAGAAAAGGTAGAGGATGTGTTGACCAAATTTTCACTTTTAGGTTAATAATTGAGAAGTGCCTAAGTTTTCAAACACCTTTGGTCCTATAGATCATGAGCAAGCGTTCGATTCTGTTGATAGAGGAGCTTTAGTAAAGGTTTTATCCTTGTATGGTATACCAGACAAATACATTAAAGTGATTAGTGCTATGTACGAGAATAACACTGCTGCGGTTAAGGTAGGAAATGAGGTTAGCAGCTGGTTTTATATTAAATCAGGAGTTAAGCAGGGTTGTGTTCTATCCCCCTTTATATGGATAATTTTGATGGACTTTGTTTTAAGGAGCACAGGAAAGGCAATGGGAGACCACGGAATCAAATGGGGAGGAAAAAGTCTCCTGGACTTGGATTATGCTGATGATTTAAGCATCCTAGATGAAAGTGTGAGCAAAATGAATGAAGTTTTAGAGGTTTTGCGAGTTCAGGGTGCTAGCATTGGTTTGAAAATTAATGTTAGGAAGACCAAGTCACTAAGGCTAGGAATAAGTGAAGATGAAAAGGTGACGTTGGGTAATGAAAAGATTGATTAGGTGGGCAGCTTCACTTACCTTGGTAGTATTATTAGTAAAGATGGTGGGAGCAGTGAAGATGTTAAAAATAGAATAGCCAAGGCTCAGGGTGTTTTTTCACAGTTAAAAAAAGTCTGGAAGAATAGGAAGATAAGTCTGCAAACCAAGATTAGAATCTTAGAAGCTACAGTGATGACAGTGGTCAAATATGGCTCTGAAGCATGGACGCTCCGAAAAGCGGATGAAGATTTGCTAGATGTTTTCCAGAGAAATTGCTTAAGGATTGTTCTGGGTACCCGGCTGACTGACCGTATTTCAAACAATAGGCTATACGAAAAATGTGGTTCAATACCGCTTTCTAGGTCTATAATGAAAGAAAGGTTGAGGTGGTTAGGGCATGTTGTTCGGATGAAGGATGACAGATTACCGAAGATTGTTCTTTTCGGCCAACCATCTAGGGCTAAACGGAAAGCAGGTCGTCCCCGTCTGGGTTGGGAGGACGTCATAAAGAAAGATTTAAAGGAAATGGGAACTTCGTGGGCGGGTGTAAAAAGGGAGGCTTTGAATAGATTGGGGTGGAGGAGGAGCGTGCGTAGCTGTGTTGGCCTCAGGCGGCTTGGTGCTGCGATGAGTTGTTAGTAGTAGTTTTAGTGATTGGATGGCAACTAGTCCCCCTCCCACACCCATCATTCTCCCAAACGCATCCAATAAAAATTTTGAGATAGCCATTTTGTTCAGCGTATTTGATTTTCATATAGAAAACCTATTTTTGAGAAGAGCACTCCCCCACAACATTCAGGGCAAGGATTATAAGTTATGCCATTATCCAAAACACATCCAGTCAAAAGTTTGAGATACCTTTTTTTTGATCAATGTTGTTGAATGTTCTGGAAAATAGGTCTTTTAGGATGATAACCCCCTCAGAGCCCTCAGTGCAGGGGTTATAATTTACGCCCTGGGGGCATATAAGACATATATAAATTTGTTGCATAAATAATCGGCAGCATAATCGCGCTGCCTAAGTAAAGAACGGGGACACTCGAGAACAAGACACGAAACATGGACTAAGTAAAGAGTACACTAAGTAAAAAAACATGTTTTCGAGAAGTAAATTTCCCTAAAGCCCACAGGGCACGGGTTTTAAATAATGCCCTGGGGTCATATCATGTTTTTATAGACAGCTTTGTCTTAGAAACATCAAAGACGATCTTTCGTTTTGATAGTCACTGAGATCGGGACCTGTGTACTATTCATAAGTGAGTGGAGGGTCCCTAGCTGCCCCCCACCCATCATTTCCCCACACACCTCCAATCAAAATTTTGAGATAGCCGTCTTGTTTAGCGTAGTTGATTTCCAGAGAAACAAATTGTTTTTGTGGAGGACAGTTCCCGACCACCCTCAGGACCCGAGTTTTAAGTTATGACATAGGGGCCGCTAAAGTTTTAATGAAAGCGTTTTCATAGAAACTTCAAAAGAAGATCATTTGTTTGGAAATTCAAAGGGCTAGTGACCTGTTTAATAGTCGGAAGTGATTGGAGGGCAACTAGTCCTCCTCCCACACCCATCATTCCCCCAAACAAACCCAATAAAAATTTTTAGGTAGCCCCTTTGTTAAGTGTATTTGATTTTCAGATAGAAAATATATTTTTGATAAGAGCACTCCCCCACCCCCTTCAGGGCAAGGATTGTAAGCTAGACCCTGGATCCGTATATGGTTTTTATTGAATTCTTTGTCGCAAAAACTTGATAATGGGCTCAATCAATTTGAAATTCAAAGGGCGAGTACGCTCTTGAATAGTCGAAAGGGATTTAAGGCAACTGACACACTTCCCACACACCCCTTGTCAAACAACCCCTCACATCACACTGTTGAGATAGACCTATTAATCAGATTTTATTTCGTTTGTGTACCGTAAGTATATACACCTCCCCCCCCAGTCCTCAGGGAAAGGGGGGTTGGTTTTACACTGGGAACACATACAATTTTTTATTGAAAGAGTTCTAGTATAAACTTCAGAAGGGCTCATTCAATTAGAAATTGAAAGGGCTAATGTCTTTTTTAATAGTTGAAAGTGATTCGAGAACGACTAATCCCCCTCGTACGCATATCATTATCCAAAACACCGCAACTCGAACGGGGTAGTGATCTAATTTTATCACTGTTGTTGAATGGTCGGGACCATTTGTCGGGTAGGACGATCACCCCCTCAGAGCCATAAGTGCAGAGGTTATAGGTTATGTCCCGGGGGTATATTAGACTTATTTTGGAAATTAGGTCTGTGTATGAATAGCGCTTTGTATGAACACGCGCTTTGTATGAATAGTTTGGATTATGTTTGGACTTTTGTATTCTATTAAATTAAAAATAAAAGTTTTTTAAACTGAAAGTAAGGAGTGACATTAAAACTTAATACGAACAGAAATTTTTCCGGGTATGAAAGGGGCTGATCCCTCCACAACGCCCCGATTTTTACGAAAAAGTTTTACTTTTTCTCACAACACAAATTTCATAAACAATATAAAACTTGATCTCAAATATTGCGGGGTTGTGGAGGGGACCGTCTGTTTCCACTAAGAACTAATTTATTGGCGTTTTAAGTTTTAATGTCGCTCCTTACTTCCAGTTTAAAAAACTTGTTTTTTTTTATTTAATTTCTGATCGTTTTTTAGTTAATGCAGCTTTTATTTGCATAAAAATTTTACTTTTCTTTTGCTAAATGGATGTCTTTACAAATTAACTTACGTAACTAACTTCTATATTCGTATATTTTTCTTCTGGCAAAAAATACAAAGTTGCAGATTTTTGCAGATATGGGCTTAAAACCTATGTAATAGGGTTTTCTGATACGCTGAATCTGACGGTGTGATTTTCATTAAAATTCATTCACTTGTAGGGGATGTTTTCCCCCTCTTTAAAAAATCGATTAAATTTTCTCAGGCTCGTAGCCTTTGATGAGTAATACTAAACTTAATAAAATTTATATATTTCGAATCAGCATGATAAACACATTCTTTTGATACATTTATTGACATCAAAATTCCGTTTTTCAAAGTTTCGATTACTATTGAGCCGTATCGCTTGTTTTTTTATTGTTTTTTTTATTACGTATATGTTATTACGTATATGAGGGGGTTCTCCCCTTAGTCAATACCACGCTCTTTACGTTAAGAGTGAAAAAAAAATTTGATTCACAAAACCCTGAATCCCAAAGGCCGTTTAATTAGAATAGATAGATCTTTTGAAAGCACTAAAAAAAAACTGTAGCGTAAAGAGCGAGGTATTGACTTGGGGGAGAACCCCCTCATATACGTTATAATTTCAGTTCGTTTTAAGTTCTAATATTCCTTCTTACATTTCAGTTGAAAAAACTTTTTTTTTTTTATTTAATTTCTGCTCGTTTTTTAAATAATGCTTGGAAATCCGGCGCTCCCTTCATAGAAATGTCCCTTAACCCAAAGAAACATCCTTCACGGAAATATTCTCCAGAGTAACCCCCTCCTCTAGCCCCCCCCCCTCCAGAAAAATCCTTCCTGAAAATGGTTGTATACTTCCCAATAACCAATAAATAATGCTGGCAAGTCCGGCGCCCCCTTCATGGCAATTTCCCTTCCCCCATGAAAACTTCCTTCATGAACAGATCCTCCAACATAACCACCGACCCACCCTTCCCTCCCACTACCAGAAAAAAACCTCCTAAAAACTTCTGTATACTTCCCAATAACCAATACTATATGTTAACATTGGGTAAAGTTCATAACTTTTAGCCCTCCCTCTGGGAACTTCGGGGGATTAAGTCATCCTAAAAGACATATTTATTATATTTTCGACCATGCTGAACAAAATGGCTATCACAAAATTTTGATCGGGTGACTTTGGGAAAAAAAAAGCGTGGGAGGGAGCCTAGATCCACTCCATTTTTTTGGTCACTTAAAAAGGGCACTACAACTTATAATTTCCGTTCTAATGAGCCCTCCCACGATATTCTAGGACCACTGGGTTGATACGGTCACCCCTGGGGGAAAAAAACCAAACAAACAAACAAAGAAATAAACCCGCATTTGTGATCTTTCTTCTGGTAAAAAAAAAATAAATTGTAAAATTCCATATTCTTGTAGATAGGAGCTTGAAACCTCTACAGTAGGGTTCTCTGATACGCTGAATATGCTTGTGTGATTTTCATTAAGGTTCTATATTTTTTAGGGGGTCTTTCCCCCTTTTTTTGAAAATCAGCCAAATTTTCTCAGGCGCGTAACTTTTGATGGGTAGCACTAAACTTGATGAAATTTATATATTTGAAATCAGCATTGAAATCTGATTCTTTTAATATATCTATTGGTATCAAAAACCCGTTTTCTAGAGTATCGGTTACCATTGAGCCGGGTCGCAATTCGTAAGTTACGTATATTCATTACTAATAAACATTTTCGTAAATAAAATTAACCAACGTTCAAGAAAGCCATTTAACCAAATAAAAATAAAATTAATATACAAATTTGGTTTTAATTATTCATGTACGGTGAGCCAAAATTAAAACCTGCATTGATTCAAAAACGTTCAAAAATTAAATAAAAAAAGCAAGTTTTCTCTAGAAAACATTATTCATATCTAGTTATCGGAGACCTGAAAGTAATTCCTATAACCCTTGAAGTGAATGCGAGTTTTCATATCTAGTTATCGGTTACGTAGGCCTACGTAACCACGTTAGCACTACTCAATTACTTGTTTTTTTACTGGTTTGGGGAGGGTCCTTATTTGGACCTTGGGGAAATTTTCATAGGGAAGACCCTTGTATAGACCTGAAAGTAATTCCTATAACCCTTGAAGTGCATGCGAGTTTTCATATCTAGTTATCGGTTACGTAGGCCTACACCAAAATGTATTTAGGAACCATTTAGAAAAACTGCTCAAACACAAGGGCTGTTGAATTTGAATGAGAGGTATTTTTAAAGAGTTTCAAGACTTCGGCGTAAAGAGCAAGGATTTAGAAGGGGCATCCCCGCTCATATGTGGACTAGTTCCTGTTTGTTTTAGGTTTTACAGCTACTCCTTACTTTCAGTAAAAAAAACTTGTTTTTTTACTCAATTACCTTGTTTTTTTACTGGTTTGGGGAGGGTCCTTATTTGGACCTTGGGGAAATTTTCATAGGGAAGACCCTTGTATAGACCTGAAAGTAATTCCTATAACCCTTGAAGTGCATGCGAGTTTTCATATCTAGTTATCGGTTACGTAGAAAATATCTAGTTATCGGTTACGTAGGCCTACGTAACCACGTTAGCACTACTCAATTATATAGTCACCAATAACTAGATATGAAAACTCGCATGCACTTCAAGGGTTATAGGAATTACTTTCAGGTCTATACAAGGGTCTTCCCTTGTATAG
>NW_028300418.1:807722-832031 GCF_049724085.1 Artemia sp. Qi Xiang Cuo | reverse complement strand
TAGCAAACTATACATCCTAAATCATAATTTTCTGACAACGCATACCTATGAAAGGCTAAGAAATCCAGCTCAGAAAAGTCGAAAATAGCAAACTACACATCCCAAATCATAGGTTTTAGACACCACACACCTATGAAAGACTAATAAATCCAGCTCAGAAAAGTCAAAAATAACAAAATACACATCCAAAATCATAAGTTTCACTAAACACAAACAAACGAAATGCAAACAAACATATATCATAAAATACAGAAATATCAAACTACTCATCCCAATCTAATGTTTTCAGACAGCATTCAACTAGGAAATACTAGTAAACCTTAGCTCAGAAAAGCCTGAAGTAGCAAACTACACATCCCAAATCATAGGTTTCAGACAACACACATCAACGAAAGCCGGGTGCTCGGGGAGAGCCTTTGTGGGTCTGTGGGTCCCTTGAGGGTCGGTGGACGTGGGGGAGCGCAGGGGGCCCTTGGGGGACGGGGGGAGGGGCTGGGGGGGGCGGGTGTGGGCGTTTGGGGGTCGGGGTAGGCCTTTGGGGCGCCGGGAGGGTCTTGGGGTGCCGGGGGGACATTTGGGGACCGGTGGAGGGCCTTTGGGACCCCGTTGGTCCTTTGGGAGCTCGATGTGCCTTTGGGGGGCCCGGGGAGGGCTGGGGGGGGGGTGGGGGGGCCGTGGGGGCGCCGGGGGCCCTTTGGGAGCTGGGGGGGCCTTTGAGTGTCCGGGGGGACAGTTGGGAGCCTGGGGGACATTTGGGGCTTGGGGATGGCCTTTGGGGGTCTGGGTGGGCCTTTGGGGGCGCCGGTGGCCATTTGGGAGTTTGGGGGGCTTTGAGGACCGGGGGCTTCCTTCGGGGTTGGGGTAGGAGGATTGGAACCCTTTGGGGTTGGGTTAGAGGACCTCACAACACTGTTCAAATGAAACTTGTGTATTATAACGACCACAGAGTTTCACCATTAAATTCTCTTCTAAAATCTCTTCAAAAATCTTCTTTTAAAATGTCTCTATCTGTTTCGCCGAAATAGTTCCATAACCTGTCTAAAACGGTTTTGCCCAAATAATCCTTAAACGTAAATTCAGCGTGTTCCTTTGTTATTGGCATCTCTGCGCTAACGCATTTCAAATTAATATGAAACCTTTTCGCGCGCTAAAACAATTCATCGCTAAGATGTTTCTTGCCTAATTGTTTCCATGTCCTTTGGTTATTAATATCCTTTGGAGTTCGACCAGTAGAACTGTTCCCGAGGCAAAGACATTAATGATTTGGATCTATTCCTGGAGAAATGGTTCTAGGCGAAAATTTTTAAAGTCTGACAGATGATGTCATTGATTGATTGATCTTTCAAGAAAGGGGAAATTAATTTGTTGTTTCTAAGGGGAATTATTGATTCACGATAGGTGAATTGAGGTCGACAGCACAGGTGTTCTGACTCGTGACTACACCACGTGGTTTATGGTTTCCTCAGTGAGAAAGTTCCTGTTTTTTCAAATTCTCACTGATAAAAACCATAAAACATCCATAATTTGATGTTGATATCCGAGAAAAACATCAAATAAATCGAACAACACACATAACCATCCATGAAAACAACCATAAATGTGACAAAATTCATGGTTTTTCAAGTGAGAAAATTCCTGTTTTTTCATTCTCACTGAGAAAACCATATAACAGACATGAATTGCTGTTGACATCCATATATGTGACATAGTTCCTGTTTTTCAAATTCTCATTGACAAAAAACCATAAACCACGTGGTGATCGTGGGAGTTTAAAAAAAAGTGTCCGGATCGGGATTCGAAGGGGTGGTGTAATCGTGGGACCTCCTGACCCCTCTCTACTTGTGTGGTGGTGTTGAAAATTGTTATCACGTCCTCTTTGAGTGTACTAATTATTCTTTTCCTCGTTCGCTTTTGATAAATTGTTTAAATGAGTTGCTGATCTTCTTTCTTTTCGATTTGTATTTGCTTAGTGTTTGTAAACTTACTCGGTCTCTAGTGATTCAATTTCTTATTGATACGGTCCGATTTGATCAACAATCATAGTTGAATTATATAGTGATATGCTTATTATTTAGTCCGTAGTCCTTTTTTCCCTTTCTGGTTTTGTTATGTTTATTTCTCTCTTTTTAGAGTTATTTTACAGCTTTTGTAGATGTACAAGTTAAATACTGGGTTTGCGGTTTAGTCACTAATAAATTATCTATCTATTAGGATAATAATAGGCAGCGCTACTGCGCTGCCTATTATTAACCTAACTTCACTTCTTGAGTGTGGTGGCTATAAGAGATAAGTACCTAAATGACTTGGTAAATTTTTCGTTATTCATATTACTGACTTATGAATAAAGTAAACATACCGCTCGATGCCTTTTTTTATGCTCTTTCCAAATATAATAATCATTTTTGTCGGAAATGAATTTTTCCCCCACCCTTATATATATATATATATATATATATATATATATATATATATATATATATATATATATATATATATATATATATATATATATATATATATATATATACCAATTTGGGGTATATATTTGCACATTAGGGGAGTGGGGGTATGTTTTATTTCTTATGTAAATGAGAAGTAAGTTTAATACCCTGAATTGGTATATATATAGGGGTGGGGGTAAGATTAACTTCTGACAAAAATGATTATTATATTTGGAAAGAGCATAAAAAAGGCATCGAGTGGTATGTTGGTAAATATTTCGTTATTAATATTATCGACTTAGGAATAAAGTAAACATACCACTCGATGCCTTTTTTTATGCTCTTTCCAAATATAATAATCATTTTTGTCGGAAATAAATTTTACCCCCACCCCTATATATACCAATTCAGGGTATATATTTGCACATTAGGGGAATGGGGGCAAATTTTATTTCTGATGTAAATGAGAGGTAAGTTTAAACTCCCCCCCCTAATGTGCAAATATATACCCTAAATTGGTATATATAGGGGTGGGGGTGGGGGGGGTAAAATTCATTTCTGACAAAAATGGTGATTATATTTGGAAAGAACATAAAAAAAGGCATCCAGTGGTATGTTTACTTTATTCACAAGTCAATACTACGAATAACGAAAAATTTACTGGTATGTTTACTTTATTCATAAGTCAATAATATGAATAACGAAAAATTTACCAATGACTTATAAGAATTAGTTGAAATTGAATTCAGATTCATTTAAGTGAGTAAAACTAATTGGAACTTGTTTGGAAAATTACCGTATTTTATAGTGTTCTTACTCGTAACTAGCCCGGCTAGCTCAGTCGGTAGAGCATGAGACTCTTAATCTCAGGGTCGTGGGTTCGAGCCCCACGTTGGGCGCTTTTTTTATTTTGTTGTACAGATTGAGGCTCTGCTTGGCAATATATTTTAATTGTAAAAAACTTTATTTATGGTTCAGCTATTGCATTAAAATCGGTTGAAATAATCAAATACATTTACTGTGGGCAATAAATAGATGAAAACAGTAAAATGGGCTGATATTCCCTTTTCTAACATCAAATATGTTTGGTTTTCCAAGTTTCTTTTGATATTTTTGTTGCTCCAGTCCTATATAAGAATATTTGGTAATTTTGAATATATAATTGAGTTCGATTACGCAGGAAGGAACTGAACCACGAAGGAACTCGTGTAACTGAACCACGGGGCAACTGAACCCCATTTAACTAAACCCTCGTGTAACTTACCCCGTGCAACTTAACCCCATTTAACTGAACCCCCATGTAAATAAACCCCCATGTAACTAAACCCCCGTGTAACTGAACCCCCGTGCAACAGAACCACCGTACAACTGAGCCACCGTGCAACTGAACCCTAGTGCAACTCAACCACCGTACTTACATTGGGTAAAACACAATAGGGTTATGAACCATAGTTATCTAACTATGATATAGTTATTTAACCTTTAAACTGTTTTGAATAAAATGGCCGTCTCAAAATTTATATCAGATGTATTTGGGGGAAAAATAGGGTGGGGTGGGAGCCCTCCGATCACTTTTAACTCTGAAAAATCACACTAAAAATTTTGATTTCCAATCGAATGAGCCCCCCCCCCCCAAAGTTCATACAAAATTTGTTCTACAAAAACCTTCTGTGTTAGCAATGAGCAACTAGCTTAACTTACAGCCCTTGCACCGGATGCTGCTGGTGGGGTTGTTAACCCAAAAGGCATGGTTATTTGATCTTCAGACAATTTTGAACAAAACGTTTATTTTTATTTTGATCGGATGTATTTGGGGGGGGGGATGTCGGTTAAGAAGGAAAGGCCGATTGTCCTGTAGTTACCTTTGATTCTTCGAAATTGAACTTCAACTTTCCAATTCCAATCGAATGAGCCTCCTTCAAAGTTTTTACGATCATCCCTTCTATAAAAACCTTAAATTTTGACAATTGGTAACTTGCAATAACATACAGATTGCTGATACAGGTGTATCAGCAATTTTTTTGGAACAGCTTAGCGTATCAAGATGAAACTTCTGGGGCATCTACTCGCTACTGCTGCTATTAATACTGCTACTACTACTACTACTAATTCAACTCTATTATTACTTCTACTGCTCCTACTACGACCTCTGCTACTATTAAACTAGCACTATTAAGGCCACGCATATCAAGTTGAAAGTTTGACATAATAAGGTATTAGAGGTGGAACTTGAACTAAATCAAAATACACTATGTGCATGCAGATTTTCAAAATGGTAAAACTCGAAAAGGGATCTGTGTATTAAGTTGGAGAAGCGCATAATGCTAGCGGGAGCAATAAATTATCACTGAGTAATTTTTTCCTGACAAAAACTGGACAGATGTGATTTATCATCGCAGGGTGCACTCTGCCGCGACGCTGTCTATTCACAGAAAAGTGGCTTTAAAACAACACAGGAATTCCATGGTCACTTATAAACTGTCAGATGTCTCCCAAGAATGGTAGCTGAGAGTTCGGTATTACCCCTCTCTTTCATCACTTTTCGCTCATTAGTTGTGTTCTGTTAACACACAGTTACATGGTTACACACAGTTACATTTACATGGGGGTTCAGCTACACGGGGGTTTAGTTAAATGGGGTTGAGTTGCACGGGGGTTGAGTTGCACGAGGGTTCAGTTAAAGGGGGTTCAGTTGCATTGGGGTTCAGTATCACGAGGGTTCAGTTGCACGGGGGTTCAGTTGCACGGGGGTTCGGCTATACGGTGGTTCAGTTGCACGGGGGTTCAGTTACACTGGGGCTCAGTTACATCGGGGTTCAGTTACACGGGGGTTTAGTTAAATGGGGTTGAGTTGCATGGGGGTTGAGTTGCACGAGGGTTCAGTTAAAGGGGGTTCAGTTCCATGAGGGTTCAGTAGCACGAAGGTTCAGTTGTACGGGGGTTCAGTTGCACGGGGGTTCAGTTGCACGGTGGTTCAGTTACAGGGTGGTTCAGTTATACCATGGTTCAGTTACAGGGGTTCAGCTGCTTGGGGTTCAGTTACAATGGAACCCGCAGCCATGCTTTCTACAGTATTTAGAATAATTAGCAAAGGTGTTCACCGGCCAGTTCACTAATATAATATATCAATAATATATTACTATATAAGTATTTATAATATGGTAATCAAAGTCAGCTTACTAGTGCTGACTTAATGAAAGGCCAAGTGGCTTCCATGAATTTTTTTCCTTCCTGGCCAATTTCTTATGGAAGGGATGATAGTAGAAACTTGGAGATCGATTCAAACGATCTTAAATTGAAAGCCCAAGTGATTAAGAGCAGGAAAGGAGTTTCTGGTGTCTAGACCCTACTCTAACTCCAAATGTGCCCCTGAGTATTATCCCCCTCTTTTTATGCCTTAATGGCCCCAGATCAAAGCTTCGAGGCAATCTTCTTGTTCCTCGAATGGTGTAATGAGTATGCTTCTTGGGTTGAAGTGACCCCGTAGCTCGAGGAGTAGTGGCACTGAAATATGTAAAGTACAGATTATTCACAGATAGGTTTTAGCAGAATAATCGAGCATGTTGGGTCCTCGCTGTCCAGTTGACTTGTAAATCTTAGCAATCGTTCCCTAAGACAAGATTATCCAGAGTTTCTCAAGGGCACGCCCAAATTTCCAAAACTAGAATATCTTAGGGAAAAGCTCTGGGGATGAAGCTGAAAATTTCAAACAATTTTGAGGAGAGGGCTGGATGATTTTTTTGGGGGGGCGGGGGGGGGTAGATTTTAAAACTGTTTCATCTCTGGTACACCTAAAATTTTGGGTTATGAGCCAGTTTAAAGCCTTTTAAAGGTTTTAAACTGGTCGGTCGAATCGTGATATAATAATTTATAACACTCAGGAAATCACTAAATTGTCTCAGGAAATCAAGATAGTACATCTTTACTACATTTGGAACGACTTGGGGGATCGAATCGATACTCACAGGGAGTCCTTCCATCTATCTGTATTTTTACAAAGCCATAGGAAACAGATTTCAAAGAAAACAAGTGGTCTATTGAGATTTTTTTTTGTGAATATTTAGCTTCTATACTGTCGGTAGGTTCAAGATTTTGTCCATTCATTTTTTACATTTACCTCTTCTGTCGTTGGCTTTCATTCTCCCAACGGGTATTTTTTTATGTTTCCTTGTGTTTTTCATTTTAAGGCGATCTGGTACCTTTAAATAATTGTACGAGCTTCAGCGTCGGCTGACCGTTGCAAAGACAAAGCGCTCATTAGCGAATTCTCCCAGGGAACTAGCCATAATCGAGAGCTAGTGAGAATTTGTGGTTTAATATTGAAATTTGACAGAAAAGACGGTGAAATTGTAAGTCCCTTTTCTGGGCAAGCTTGTCAATCAAAGAGGGTGCACAAAGGGGAACTCCCAATGTGGCCAAATTGCTAAAATTATAATGGATTTTAGCTAATTTTAGCTTTTTCCTAGTATGTATAATAGGAATGCTAGATACTCTAGGTTTAGAGACTACCCTTTCTTGAACTTGTTAAAAAAAATGTTGCATTTGCTTGAAAAAAAATCACACTTTCTGATGATTCAAGTTTCAAAAACTTAATATCACTATCTCCGGCATGAAACACGTGAAATTAAACGACTTTTCTAAGATTTCTTGGAAAGTAGGTTGCGGATCGTTTTTTTTTATCTCTTATTCATGCTCTATGGGCTATGGCAAAACCACAAATCAGTACTAAATAATATTCCCACGGAAACTTAAGTTTATAATCCAAAAGATAGGGTGATCCTTTAAGTCACCCTATTATCATAACCAGTGACTTCTTATATTTACCTTAGGATCGGATGAAGGTACTTCTTTCCGCTCTTTTGTGTTCACTTCTTTCAGAGTGCTCATCCAGAATTTCAGTTTTGATGCAGTTACGGAATAACATTTTTAGAATCAAAAATAAGATTATATCACGTTGACTATTTTCGTTTCACTGGTGATCAGAAACCCAATTAACGGAATGATGTGAAGTAGTCTACAAAATCAACTAACGCCAATCTCGTCTAAAATTGTGCATATTGAATACGAGATTTTAGAAGCATATACATACATTGCTGTCAGGAATAGTATTGCCATATTTACTGTGAACAACTATATTACTAGCTGAAAAGAGCCGAACGCTCTAATTTCTTAGCAAAAATGTGCCAGAGGTTTATTCATCCCTAAAGTTTGCTGTGAAAAGTCCATCGATTTGAAGAATCCTATGGGCAAGCACCTAAAAAACGTCCATCTGACAACAGCAACAAGCGACCCAAAATTCAAAAAAAAAAAATTTAACCGCTTAATGGGTGGCATCTATCTTTCCGTGTTCATAAAATAAACTTTCGCAACATTAACAGGGGTATATTGAGATTTATTGTGTTTCTCTCCAGATCCCTTCCGTTACACGTTTTTCACTTACGCTTTTTGGCAAAGCTTTTGCCAAATAGATATAAACTACTGACAGTTTTTTTGTGGTAAGGAAGCCAAAAAAAAAAATGAAAAAAAATAAATAAATCCTTAACATTGAATTCAATCATCGGTTTCTGTAAGATGGACTCACTATGGATAAAGATCCTTTATTTATTTACTGTTGATTATCATAAATAGTTTGACCGAAAAAAAAAACAAAAACGAAGACTTCACGCCGAATTTTGGTTCTATATTCTCCAGGCCAGAACCTAAACGAAGACCATAATTTACAGATTGTAGTACTAACGAGGTCATAGTCGGTAGTCCTATTTATTTATTAAATAAAGAAACAAGTTTTTTAAACTGAAAGTAAGGAGCGACATTAAAACTTAAAACGAACAGAAGTTATTCCGTATATGAAAGGGGCTGTCCCCTCCTCAACGCCTCGCTCTTTACGCTAAAGTTTTTATTGTTTTAAAAAACAAAGTTGTGAGATAGAGTCAAACTTTAGCGTAAAGAGCAAGGGGCTGAGGAGGGGACAGCCCCTTTCATATACGGAATAAATCTGTTCGTTTTAAGTTTTAATGTCGCTCCTTACTTTCAGATTAAAAAACTTGTTTTTTCATTTAATTTCTGATCGTTTTTTAGTTAATGAAGCTTTTTTTTGGCTCACCGTCATTGAATAAGTAAACAAAATTTGCATAAAAATTTTACTTTTGTTTTGCTAAATGGCTGTCTCTAAATTTGGTTCTGACGTAATTTACAAATTAACTTAAGTAGAGTGCTAGGTACTATTTTTCTTAATGCCCTAGGAATTACTATGCTATTTACCTGATGCCATAGGAATTCCCATACTATTTGCTTGCCACATGTTCCGTGGCACCTTTTCAGAGCATGTAATAATGGATTTGCTTGCCTTATGTTCCTCGGCGTCTTTCCAGAGCATTTACTTATGGATTCAAGTCGATTATGTTCCTTCCTATGCTATTTGGGGAGATTACGTTCCTTGGCAGCTTCCCAGAGCATGTACTTATGGATTTGGGTGGATTATGTTCCTTCCTATGCTATTATAAGGGCTTATGTTCCTTCCTATGCTATTCTAAGGGTTTATGTTCCCTCCCATGCTATTCTAGGAGTTTATGTTCCTTCCTGTGCTATTTGGGGAGATTATGTTCCTTGACACCTTTTCAAGGCATGTACTTATGGATTTAGGTGGATTATGTTCCCTCTCATGCTATTCTATGGCCTTATGTTCCTTCCTATGTTATTATATGGAACCTCTACACGTGATTAAACACCTTTTGAAACTAAATGTTATTTGCTCATGTCCCTTTGGTACCTTTCCAAACGAGAGGGGATTCCCCACCGGTTCCTAAACATTGCAAAAAAAAGCAAGCAATATGAGCGGGGATTCCCCTTGCAAAAAGCGATATTTTTTTTTTGGACAATTGCCTTAACTCGGAGTAGTTTGATTAAGAATGTAACATTTCTAGAATTGTTTGATTGACATTTGCAAAAAAGGGGTAAGGGATTCGCGAATTGGACTATACAAACGATATTAATTGAATAATAGAGGAAAAAACCGAGCTAGATAGTATTTGTGAATTGGATTGTACGAAGGTTGAGAAAAAGGGTTAAAGTGATTAGCAGTTAAGGTAGCCCTGAAGAGCATGTTAATTCATACCTTATTTATTATAAATTTGGGACAACATAAATCTATGAAAATGGTTAATGATGATAGAATGGCATTGCGAGTTGACCTAGCTCTACATCTCCGATATGTTCTGCATAATACACAAGTGGTGTTTTAACAGTGTTGTCAGTTTAAAATAGAGTCTAACGTTATAGTATACTAAAAGTTGATACTAAGAGAGATGTAGATGGCAAGAAAAGAATTTTAATAATGAAGTTCAGAACAAAACTTAGAAATCCTTGCAAATCAAGTAGTAAGGTGTATGTGACTACGAACCATCAAGGATCATAAGCACCATCGACCCTAACCAGCAGAAACATCAACCCCCCAAAGGTCCCCTTCCCTCAAACTCGAAGAGCTCCCCCCCCCTCCAACTTTTTGCCCCCCCCTCCCCATTTTTTTTTTAACATGATATATTTTTTCAACTTTTTTTTACATGTCTTCGAATGAGATGACCCATACTTAAATTGAGTAGTGTTTTGTCGTGGTTTACCTTGTCACACTTACACTCTCTTGATTTTTCAAAGTCCATTTTCGATTTCATTCATTGAAATGCAAGAGTTGGAATATTTCAGTAGTGTTTTGTCGTTGTTTACCTTGTCACAGTTACATTCTCTTGATTTTTCAAAGTTCATTTTGAATTTCTTTCATTTAAATGCAAGAGTTGGAGTATTTCAATAGTGTTTATTCGTGGTTTACCTTGTCACAGGTACATTGTCTTGATTTTTCAAAGTTCATTTTGGATTTCGTTCGTTGAAATGCAAGAGATGGAATATTTCAGTAGTGTTTTGTTGTGCTTTACCTTGTCACAGTTACATTCTACTGATTTTTCAAAGTTTATTTTGATTTTCTTTCGTGAAATGCAAGAGTTGGAATATTTCAGTAGTGTCTTGTCGTGGTTTACTATTGTTGTGCTTTACCTTGTCACTGTTACATTCTCTTGATTTTTCAAAGTTCATTTTGATTTTCTTTCGTGAAATGCAAGAGTTGGAATATTTCAGTAGTGTTTTGTCGTGGTTTACTAATTTCTTTCCTTGAAATGCAAGAGTTGGAATATTTCAGTAGTGCTTTGTCGTGGTTTACCTTGTCACAGTTACATTCTCTTGATTTTTCAAAGTTCATTTTTGGATTTCTTTCGTTGAAATGCAAGAGTTGGAATATTTCAGTAGTGTTTTGTTATGGTTGGATTTCTTTCCCTGAAATGCAAGAGTTGGAATATTTTGGTAGTGTTTTGTCATAGTTTGCTTTGTCACAGTTAAATTTTCTTGATTTTCCATAATTCATTTTGTAGTTTTACATTTTCTTGATTTTTCAAATTTCTATGTTAATTTCGTTCTTGAAAGGCAAGAATTGCATTAATTCAGCTGTTTTTCGTCATTGTTTACCATACCGATGTTACATTCTCTTAACTTTTAAACGCTAATTTTGGATTTCTTTCGTTGAAATGATATGTTCTGAATATTGCAGTATTGTTTCGTTATGGTTCACCTTGTCACAGTTACATTCTCTTGATTTTTCAAAGTTCCTTTTGGATTTTTACATTCTCTTGACTTTTCAAAGTTTATTTTGAATTTCTTTCGTGAAATGCAAGAGTTGGAATACTTCAGTAGTGTTTTGTTGTGGTTTACCATGTAACAGTTACATTCTCTTGATTTTTCAAAGTTCATTTTGAATTTCTTTCGTTAAATGCAATAGTTGGAATATTTCAATAGTGTTTTATCATGGTTTACCTTAACACAGTTACATTCTCTTGATTTTTCAAAGTTCATTTTGGATTTCTTTCCTTAAAATACAAGAGTTGGAATATTTCAGTAGTGTTTTGTCGTGGTTTACCTTGTCACAGTTACATTATCTTGATTTTTCAAAGTTCATTTTAGATTTATTTCGTTTAAATGCAAGAGTTTGAATATTTCAGTAGTTTTTTTGTCATGGTTTACCTTGTCACAGTTACATTCTCTTGATTTTTCAACGTTCATTTTGGATTTTTACATTCTCTTGATATTTCAAAGTTCATTTTGAATTTCTTTCGTTGAAATGCAAGAGTTTGGAATATTTCAGTAGTGTCTTGTTGTGCTTTACCTTGTAACTGTTCGTTCTCTTGATTTTTCAAAGTTCATTTTGAATTTCCTTCGTGAAATGCAAGAGTTGGAACATTTCAGTAGTGTTTTGTCATGGTTTAGCTTGTCACAGTTACATTCTCCTGATTTTTCAAAGCTCATTTTGGATTTCTTTCATTGAAATGCAAGAGTCGGAATATTTCAGTAGTGTTTTGTCGTGGTTTACCTTGTCACTGTTACATTCTCGTGATTTTTCAAAGTTCATTTTGAATTTCTTTCCTTGAAATGCAAGAGTTGGAATATTTCAGTAGTGTTTTTTCGTGGTTTACCTTGTCACAGTTACCTTCTCTTGATTTTTCAAAGTTCATTTTTGGATTTCTTACGTTGAAATGCAAGAGTTGGAATATTTTAGTAATGTTTTGTTATGGTTTACCTTGTCATAGTTACATTCTCTTGATTTTTCAAAGTTCATTTTCGATTTAATTCGTTGAAATGTAATAGCTGGAATTTTTCAATAGTGTTTTGTCGTTGTTAACTTTGTCCCAATTAAATGCTCTTGATTTTTCAAAGTTTATATCGGATTTTTATAATCTCTTGATTTTTCAAAGTTTATTTTGAATTTCTTTCGTGAAATGCAAGAGTTGGAATATTTCAGTAGTGTTTTGTTGTGGTTTACCATATTACAGTTACATTCTCTTGATTTTTCAAAGTTCATTTTGAATTTCTTTCGTTAAATGCAAGAGTGGGAATATTTCAATAGTGTTTTATCATGGTTTACCTTAACACGGTTACATTCTCTTGATTTTTTAAAGTTCATTTTGGATTTATTTCCTTAAAATGCAAGAGTCGGAATATTTCAGTAGTGTTTGGTAGTGGTTTACCTTGTCACAGTTACATTCTCTTGATTTTTCACAGTTCATTTTGGATTTATTTCCTTGAAATGCAAGAGTTGAAATATTTAAGTAGTTTTTTGTCGTGGTTTACCTTTTTACAATTACATTCTTTGAATTTTTCAAAGTTCATTTTTGATTTTTACATTCTCTTGATATTTCAAAGTTCATTTTGAATTTCTTTCGTTGAAATGCAAGAGTTGGAATATTTCAGTAGTGTCTTGTTGTGTTTTACCTTGTCACTGTTACATTCTCTTGATTTTTCAAAGTTCATTTTGGATTTCTTTCGTGAAATGCAAGAGTTGGAATATTTCAGTAGTGTTTTGTCGTGGTTTACTTTGTGACTGTTACATTCTCTTGATTTTTCAAAGTTCATTTTGGATTTCTCTCGTTGAACTGCAAGAGTTGGAATATTTCAGTAGTGTTTTGTTGTGCTTTACCATCTCAATATTAACTTGTATCGATCTTTCCAAGTTAATTTTGAATTTCTGTAGTTGAACTTCAAGGGCAGTTATGTATTGTTAATTAATCTTCATTCCTCACTATATTAGAGTTACATGCGCGTGTTTCGTCATAGCCGTATTTTATAGTTATTTCATTGCTATTAAAAAGTTTTACCATTTAAACAGTTGGGTTACTTGACTTACATTGTAAGAGAGAGAACGACACGCACAAAGAGACAACACACACACACAGAGAGAGAACACCCACATAGCGACGACACACGCACAGAGACGACACACACACAGAGACCACACATGCACACACACAGACACACACAAAGAGACGACAAACACACAGGGATGACACACACACAGAGAGACTAGACACACACACATAGAAACGACACACAAACATATAGACGACACACACAAAAATAGAGGAAACACACAAACACGCACATAGATACTACACACACATAGAGACGATACACTCACAGAGACGAAACACACACACAAAGACATCAAGCACAGAGACAACCCACACACAGAGACGACACACAAACAAAGACGACACACACATAGCGACGACACACGTACAGAGACGACACACACACAGAGACGACAACACACACAGAGAGAAGACACATGCACAGAGACGACACACACACACACAGACGACACACACACACAGAGAGAAGACACACGCACAGAGACGACACACACACAGAGAGAATACACACGCAAAGAGACGACACACACACAAACAGACTACACACACACAGAGACGACACACACACATATAGATGACACACGCACAGAGACGACACACACACACAGAGACGACACACACACAGATAGAAGACACACGCATAGAAACAACACACACACACAGAGACGACAGACACACACAGAGATTAAACACACACACACAGAGATGAAACACCCAGAGAGACGACACACACACAGAGACGATACACACACAGAGACAACACACACACACCCGGAGAGACGAGACACACAAACAGACATGATAAACACACATAGTGACGAGACACACACAAAGAAACGAGACACACACACACACAGATACGAAACACATTTAGAGACGACACACACATAGAGACAACACACACACAAAGAGAGAGAACACCCACATAGCGACGACACACGCACAGAGACGACACACACACACAGAGACGACACATGCGCACACACACACACACACAAAGAGACGACAAACACACAGGGATGACACACACACAGAGAGACGAGACATACACACATATAAACGACAAACACACATAGAAACGACACACACACAAAGAGACGACACACACAAACACAGATACGAAACACACATAGAGACGATACACGCACAGAGAGGACACACACACACAAAGACAACAAGCACAGAGACAACACACACACAGAGACAAAACACAAACAAAGACGACACACACATAGCGATGACACACGCACAGAGACGACACACACCCAGAGACGTCAACACACACAGAGAGAAGACAAATGCACAGAGATGACACACACACACACACAGACGACACACACACACAGAGAGAGAAGACACACGCACAGAGACGAAACACACACAGAGAGAATACACACTCACAGAGACGACACACACACACACAGACAACACACACACAGAGACGACACACACACATAGCGATGACACACGCACAGAAACGACACACACACACAGAGACGACACACACACAGAGAGAAGACACACGCATAGAAACAACACACACACACAGAGACGACAGACACACACAGAGATGAAACACACACACACAGAAAGGAAACACCCATAGAGACGACACACACACAGAGACGATACACACACAGAGACAACACACACACACCCGGAGAGACGAGACACACAAACAGACATGATAAACACACATAGTGACGAGACACACACAAAGAAACGAGACACACACACACACAGATACGAAACACATTTAGAGACGACACACGCATAGAGACAACACACACACACACAGAGAGACCACACCCACACAGAGACAACACATACAAAGAGCCGAAACACACACAGACGACACACACATACACAGATAAGACAAACTCAAAGTGAGGACTTATACAAAGAGACGACACACGCACAGAGAATACAAACACACATATACGAGACACATAGAGAGAAAACACACGACACACAGACAGACGACAAGTAAACAGAGAACACATACAAAGATATGATACACACACACACACATACGAAACACACAAAGAGACGACAAATGCACAGAGACGACAAACATACAGAGAAGACACAAAAACAGAGACAACACTCCCACAGAGAAGACACACACATTGAGACGAGACACGCAAAGACACGACACACAAACAGAGTCATAGTGAGAGAGATATCCAAAAAGTTGGGTTGATCTAGGATCTCTTAGAGTGGCGCGCCACTCTGTGTGTGTTTCGTATCTGTGTGTCTGTGTCATCTCTTTGTGTGTGTTGTCTCTATGTGTTTGTCGTTTCTGTGTGTGTGCGTGTGTCGTCTCTCTCTTTGTGTCTCGTTTCTGTGTGTTTGTCATCTCTGTACGTGTATCGTCTCTATGTGTAAGTCCTCACTTTGAGTTTGTCCTCTCTGTGTGTGTGTAACGTCTCTGTGTGTGTGTGTGTCGTCTCTTTGTGGGTGTTGTCTCTATGTTTGTGTGTGTGTGTGTGTTGTCTCTCTGCGTGTGTCGTCTCTATGTGTGTTTCGTATCTGTGTGTTTGTGTGTGTCTCGTCTCTTTGTGTGTGTGTCGTCTCTATGTGTGTTTATCATTTCTGTGTGTGTGTCTCGTCTCTCTGGGTGGGTGTGTGTGGGTGTTGTCTCTGTGTGTGTATCGTCTCTCTGCGTGAGTCGTCTCTCTGTCTGTTTCCTCTCTGTGTGTGTGCGTGTGTGATCTCTTTATGTGTGTCGTCTCTGTGTATTGTCGTTTCTATGCGTGTGTCTTCTCTGTGTGTGTGTGTCGTCTCTGTGTGTGTGTTGTCTCTGTGCGTGTGTTACCTCTGTGTGTGTGTGTTGTCTGTGTGTGTGTGTGTTGTCTGTGTGTGTTTGGGGTGTCTGTGTGTGTGTGTTGTCTGAGTGCGTGCGTCTTCTGTGTGTGTGTGTCGTCTCTGTGTGTGTGTGTCTTGTCTGTTTGTGTGTGTGCTTCGTCTGTGTGTATGTATCATCTCTGTGCGTTTGTCGTTAATATGTGTGCGTCGTCTCCTCTGTGCGTGTGTCGTCGCTATGTGTGTGTGTCGTCTGTGTGTGTGTGTGTTGTCTCTGTGTGTGTGTGTGTGTTGTCTCTGTGTGTGTGTCGTCTGTCTGTGTGTGTGTCGTCTCTGTGCGTGTGTCTCATCTCTCTGTGTGTGTGTCGTCTCTGTGCGTGTGTCTTCTCTGTGTGTGTGTGTGTGTGTGTGTCGTCTCTGTGTGTGTGTCGTCTCTGTGCGTGTGTCGTCGCTATGTGTGTGTCATCACTATGTGTGTATGTGTCGTCTCTTTGTGCGTGTCGTTCTCTGTGTGACAAGGTAAACCATAACAAAACACTATTGAAATATTCCAACTCTTGCATTTCAATGATAGAAATCCAAAAATCAGCTTTTAAGAATCAAGCGAATATAACTGTAACAAGGTAAACCACGATGAATAACTATTGATGTACTCAAGTTCTTTAGTTTCTCTAAAGAAATCCAAAATAAATTTTGAAAATCAATAGAATGTAGGATTGACAAGATAAAGCATAACAAAAAATTACTAAACCATTCTACCTCTTTTATATCACTGAAAGAAATCCAAAATCAACTTTGATAAATAAATAGAATATAAAAGTGACAAGGTAAAGTACAACAAGACACTTCTGAAATATTTCAACTATTGAATTTCAGAGACAGAAACTCAAAATAAACTTTGAACAATCAAGAGAATGTAAAACTACAAATGGACTTTTAAAAATGAAGAGAATGTAATTATGACAAGGTAAACAACGACAAAACACTACAGAAATATTCAAACTCTTCCATTTCAAGGAAAGAAATTCAAAATAAACTTTGAAAAATCAAGAGAATGTAACTGTGAAAAGGTAAACCCTAACAAAACACTACTGAAATATTCCAACTCTTGCATTTTAACGAAAGAAATCCAAAAATGAACTTTGAAATATTAAGACAATGTAACTGTGACAAGGTAAACCACGACAAAACACTACTTAAATATTCCAACTATTGCATTTCTAGGAAATAAATCCAAAATAAACTTTGAAAAATCAAGAGAATGTAACTGTGACAAGGTAAACCACGACAAAACACTACTGAAATATTCCAACTCTTGTATTTCAAGGAAAGAAATCCAAAATGAACTTTGAAAAATCAAGAGAATGTAACTGTGTTAAGGTAAACCATTATAAAACACTATTGAAATATTCCAACTCTTGCATTTCACGAAAGATATTCAAAATAAACTTTAAAAAATCAAGAGAATGTAACTGTGATATGGTAAAGCACGACGAGACACTACTGAAATATTCCAATTTTTTCATTTCAACGAAAGAAATTCAAAATGAACTTTGAAAAATTAATATAATTTAGAAATCCAAAATGAACTACTAAAAATGAAGAAAATGTAACTGTGACAAGGTAAACCATTACAAAACACTACTGAAATAGTCAAACTCTTTCATTTCAAGGAAAAAATTCAAAATGAACTTTGAAAAATCAAGAGAATGTAACTCTGACAAGGTAAACCATAACAAAACACTACTGAAATATTCCAACTCTTGCATTTCAACGAAAGAAATCCAAAAATGAACTTTGAAAAATCGAGAGAATGTAACTGTGACAAGGTAAACCACGATATAATATCCATTCCCATACTCGATATTTTTTTTTTCTTTTCTAGGATATACGTCACAATAGGTCCTGTTCTGTATGTAGCCTACTTATTGAATTTATTCAAAACTGATGATATAAATGAATCGTCAGGACCTATCCTCATGCAAGTGTAGCCCAAGAACAAGAATATTGTATAGTTAAAATCCAAAGCATATTTCCAAATTTTTTTTCCCTCTGATGTCTCTTCACAAAACTTCATTCACTTGAAAACCATATTTCATGTTTAAAAAGCATTGTGCTTAATCTGATGGTCTTTCAAGTTTTACATTCACATTTTATTATTTTTTAACATCAGATTAAGCATCAGATTAACCATCAGATTAAGCACAATGCTTTTTAAACATGAAATATGGTTTTCAAGTGAATGAGGTTTTGTGAAGAGACATTAGAGGGAAAAAAAATTTGGAAATATGCTTTGGATTTTAACTATACAATATTCTTGTTCTTGGGCTACACTTCCATGAGGATAGGTCCTGACAATTAATTTATATCATCAGTTTTGAATAAATTTAATAAGTAGGCTACATACAGAACAGGACCTATTGTGACGCATATCCTAGAAAAGAAAAAAAAATATCGAGTATGGGAATGGATATTATAAATGGGAAATAAAGAGAATGGCAGTATACAAGTGGGAATCAAAGAGCATGACAAACATGTGAATTGTAGGTAAAGTAGTGAAGAGAAGGAAGGACTACAGTGATTTAAGGGGGGAGGTAGGGATTAAAAACTACTAGCGCCACTTACAATGCGGTGTCTAGTAACTTAATTAGAGAAGCGAATATCCAACAGAAATTTGGATATCTGATTGTGATTGATTTACAGTGCCAAAGGATTAAAGCTAATATTCTCCGATGAGTGATAATTAATCAAGACTTTTTATTTCGGAGAATCGCTTAAAGTCGAAATGCGGTCTAAACAAAGTGAGACTAGGTTGGTTGTGAAATATTCCAACTCATGCATTTCAACGAAAGAAATTCAAAATGAACTTTGAAAAATTAAGAGAATGTAACTGTGACAAAGGTAAACCACAACAAAACACTACTGAAATATTCCAACTCATGCATTTCAACGAAAGAAATTCAAAATGAACTTTGAAAAATTAAGAGAATGTAACTGTGACAAAGGTAAACCATGCCCAAACACTACTGAAATATTCCAACTCTTGCATTTCAACGAAAGAAATCCAAAATGAACTTTGGAAAATCAAGAGAATGTAACTGTGACAAGGTAAACCACGACGAAACACTACTGAAATAATCCAACTCTTGCATTTCAACGAAAGAAGTTCAAAATGAACTTTGAAAAATCGAGAGAATGTAAATGTGACAAGATAAATCACAACAAAACACATTTCAATGGAGGAAATTCTCTATGAAGTTTAAAAATCAAGAGAATGTAACTGCGACAAGGTAAATCATGACAAAACACTACTGAAATAATCCAACTCTTGCAATTCAATACTTGAAATCCACAATGAACTTTGAAAATCAAGATAATGTAACTGTGACAAGGTAAACCATAACAAAACACAACTAAAATAATCCAACTCTTACATTTCAATGAAAGAAATTCAAAATGAACTTTGAAAAATGAAGAAAATGTAACTTTGACAAGGTAAACCACAACAAAACACTACCGAAATATTCCAACTCTTGCATTTCAACGATAGAAATTCAAAAAGAACTTCGAAAAATCAAGAAAATGCAACTGTGACAAGGTAATCCATACCATAAAACTACAGAAATATTCCAACTCATGCATTTTAACGAAAGAAATACAAAATGAAATTTGAAAAATTAAGAGAATGTAACTGCGACAAGGTAAACCGCAACAAAACACTACTGAAATGATCCAACTCATGCATTTCAACGAAAGAAATTCAAAATGAACTTTGAAAAATTAAGAGAATGTAACTGTGACAAAGGTAAACTATGACAAAACACTACTGAAATATTCCAACTCTTGCATTTCAACGAAAGAAATCCAAAATGAACTTTGGAAAATCAAGAGAATGTAACTGTGACAAGGTAAACCACGACGAAACACTACTGAAATAATCCAACTCTTGCATTTCAATGAAAGAAATTCAAAATGAACTTTGAAAAATCAAGAGAATGTAACTGCGACAAGGTAAATCACAACAAAACACATTTCAATGAATGAAATACACAATGAACTTTGAAAAATAAAGAGAATGTAACTGTGACACGGTAAACCATGAAAAAACACTACTTAAAAATTCCAACTCTTGCATTTCAATGATTGAAATCCACAATGAACTTTGAAAATCAAGAGAATGTAACTGTGACAAGGTAAACCATAACAAAACACAACTAAAATAATCCAACTCTTACATTTCAATGAAAGAAATTCAAAATGAACTTTGAAAAATCAAGAAAATGTAACTTTGACAAGGTAAACCACAACAAAACACTACTGAAATAGTCCAACTCTAGCATTTCAACGAAAGAAATTCAAAAAGAACTTTGAAAAATTAAGAGAATGCAACTGTGACAAGGTAATCCACGACAAAACACTACTGAAATATTCCAACTCATGCATTTCAACGAAAGAAATTCAAAATGAACTTTGAAAAATAAAGAGAATGTAACTGTGACAAGGTAAATCATGACAAAACACTACTGAAATATTCCAACTCTTGCATTTCAACGAAAGAAATCCAAAATGAACTTTGAAAAATCATGAGAATGTAACTCTGACAAGGTAAACCATGACAAAACACTACTGAAATAATCCAACTCTTGCATTTCAATGAAAGAAATTCAAAATGAACTTTGAAAAATAAAGAGAATGTAACTGTGACAAGGTAAACCACGACAAAACACTACTGAAATATTCCAACTCATGCATTTCAATAAAAAAAATCAAAATGAACTTTGAAAAATCAAGAGAATGTAACTGTGAGAATGTAAACCACAACAAAACATTACTGAAATATTCCAACTCTTGCATTTCAACGAAAGAAATACAAAATGAACTTTGAAAAATCAAGAAGATGTAACTATGACAAGGTAAACCACGACAAAACACTACTGAAATATTCCAACTCATGCATTTCAATGAAAGAAATCCAAAATGAACTTTGAAAAATCAAGAGAATGTAACTGTGACAAAGGTAAACCACGACAAAACACTACTGAAATGTTCCAACTCATGCATTTCAACGAAAGAAATTCAAAATGAACTTTGAAAAATTAAGAGAATGTAACTTTGACAAAGGTAAACCATGACAAAACACTACTGAAATATTCCAACTCTTGCATTTAAATGAAAGAAATCCAAAATGAACTTTGAAAAATCAAGATAATGTAACTGTGACATGGTAAACCATGACAAAACACTAATGTTGGGAGGGGGACAAAAGTTGGGGGGTGGGGCCCTTTTGTATCTCAAAATGCGCAAATTAAAAAAATATTAAAAAAAATTGGGAGGGGGCTCTTTGGGGGCCCGGGGGGCCTTTCGGGTTCCTGGGGACCCTGGGGGGTCGGGTGGTCCCTTGGGAGCCCGGGAGACCTTTGGGGGCCGGGGGCTTCCTTCGGGGTTGGGATAGGGGGATCGGATCTCTGGGGGCTGGGGTAGAGGACCTCACAACACTGTTCAAATAGAACTTATGTATTATAACGACCATAGAGTTTCGCCCTCAAATCCTCTTCTAAATCATCTTCTAAAATTCTCTAACTGTTTCGTTCAAATAATTCCCTAAAATTTCTAAAACGGTTTCGCCCAAATAATCTCTAAACGTAATTTCTGCGTGTTCCTTTTGTTTTGACATCCCTGCGCTGTCACATTTGAAATTCCTAGGAAACCCTTTCCCGCCTTAATCTCTTCATCTTTAAGATCAAAACATTCGCCCGGAAACAATTCTTCTGGATGAACACCAACAAATCAATCAACCTTGACATCATCCGTCAGACATTAATAAACTTCGCCCGGAAACAATTCTCCTTGACGATCACCAAAGACATTAATAAACTTCGCCCGGAAACAATTCTCCTGGACGAACACCAAAGACATTAATAAACTTCGCCCGGAGACAATTCTCCTCGAAAATACATCAAAGTGAGAAAAATCCTGTTTTTTTCATTCTCAGTGACAAAAACCATAAAACAGACATAAATTACTGTTGACATCCATGAAAAACAACAAATAAATTGACCAACACTCATAACCGTCCATGAAACATCCATCAAAGTGAGAAAAATCCTGTTTTTTCATTCTAAGTGACAAAAACAATAAAAACATGCATAAATTGATGTTGACATCCATGAAAAACATCAAATAAATTGACCAACAGTCATAACCATCCAAGAAACATCCATCAAAGTGAGAAAAATCCTGTTTTTTCATTCTCAGTGAGAAAAACCATAAAACAGACATAAATTGCTGTTGACATCCATGAAAAACAACAAATAAATTAACTAACACTCATAACCGTCCAAGAAACATCCATCAAAGTGAGAAAAATCCTGTTTTTTCAACTGCGAAAAATCCTGTTTTTTCATTCTCAGTGAGAAAAACAATAAATTATGTACTGTAAACGTTAAACTAAATTCTAGATGGCAACAGGAGTGAGGGGTGGGAGATATTAGGGCTTCTCTACTAACTAGGTCACTATATGGTTCATACAAACACGCAAAATAACGTTAAACAGCTTATTGTTCCTTGAAAAAAAATTGAGGGTATGAGTAAAGGGGTACAAAGACAAAAACAAAAATATTGAAATTATTCAGATATACCTCAAATTACTGAAAAATTGAGTCATACATTCGCCGTGGTATTCAATAAGATCCAAAGAATCTAATTAAAAGGGAGCAGACACAAAAGTCCAATTAGGCCAGTAGGCTATGAGAAATCGCAAAATACCCAAGACAATGAACAAGTCCTAATAGGGGGCCCTGGGTCTATCAAAATATTTCAATGGTTTCCAAGGGTATTTGATATCATTTTCTTCTGTCTCTACTTTAAATGAAAAAAATAATTATCTTTTTGGCATCCCTGCTTCCAATAAGAAAAATGAGGCATTATCATTTAAAAATTATAGCCCCCTATCCCCCCCCCTATAGGCAATAATTTACAATTTATTTATGAAGTATATTTTTGAGATAACTTCCTGTTCAATCTTTAATTCCCCAACCTTGTACATAACTTATTCTATAGCTAAATTTTGTCTCAATAGAAGGGTTTTTTTGGGGGGGGGGGGTAAAAATGTTTCAGAAAGAAGATTGTTTTCTCTATCAGGTTTCAACAATTGAGTATTAAACATTAAGAAAATCTTATTTAAAAACAGCAAAAAAAAATCTACAAATTTACAATTCAACTGTAGAAACAATCTCTCGGCTGTCAATTTCAAAATCCAACTGAAGGCTGAAGCTGTATAGTAGTGAATGCGTTCTATAATTCTTTTCAACTTGAAAATAAAATTCTTGACTACGAATGATGTAAGAAATAGCGATTAAGAAACTGCATCCGAAATGACTTGAACTCATTTCATAAAGACGATTCTTTTTTTGTCAACATGAGAAGAACTGTGTATATTACAGTATTTGCAATTGCATATTGCATCTGTCTGGTTTTTCTAAAAAGTAACAAAAGAGACGAAAATTAATGAACAAGAGAGTGGTGAAGAATTATGGTATGCAAAGTAATATTTGGCAGGGAAAGTCACTGGTGATAAATCGCTAGGGGTGGCACCGTGATTGCGTTATCTTCGGGGATTCGGGGAACCAAATTTTTTTCGGGTTGACTCATAGATTTTTGGGAAAATTCGGGGATAGTGCAAGCCCTGCTTGATTTCTAATCAGGCAAATCGAAATACTAAACCACACGATAAGAAAAAGCTCCGACTTGGAGGTTGACGCAATAAAGAATTGCCGCAAAATTAATTTGAAGTCGACCGGACGCCGCCGCCTCTGCAGGCGGCGGCGCGCCTGCGGCACGCCGGCGGCGGTACGACACATCGGTGGAGTTCGACCGGGCCTCTCGTCGGCGGCGTTCGGTTGATCCGTCGGCACGGCGCCGGGGTCTAATTTCAAGTATATAAGTTTCATCAAGTTTAGTCTTACCGCGCCTGAGAAAATTTGCCCCTAAAATACACAGAACCGTAATGAAAATCACATCATCAGATTCAGCGTATCAGAGAACCCTACAGTAGAGTTCTCTAATCTGTAAAAATGTGGAATTTTGTATTTTTTGCCAGAAGAAAGATCATGGATGCGCGTTTATTTGTTGTTTTTTTCCCCATGGGTAATTGTATCGACCCAGTGGTCCTAGAATATCGCTGGAGGACTCATTTGAACGGAAATTAAAAGTTCTAGTGTCATTTATAAGTGACCAAAAGTGACCCTACCACGCTCATTTTTTCCCAAAGTCACCCGATCAAAATTTTGAGATACCCATTTTGTTCAGAATTGTCAAAAAAT
>NW_028300418.1:777132-807222 GCF_049724085.1 Artemia sp. Qi Xiang Cuo | reverse complement strand
TCCAAATATAAATCACTTGGTTTATAGTCATAGTAGGCAGTGTCGTCACGATGACGTAGAAACCAAATTGTCTTGTTACCCCAACAGTTGAAACGTAGACCAGATTCCTCTTCCCTGAATAATCTAAATCCACGACGATACCAATCTCGTAGAAATAAACTAAAATCACGTTTAGGATTCTTTCCAATCATAGCGGGGTAAGTATTCTCCCACTGATCACATTTATCATAGCGGCAATTGGAGCACATGTGCCCTCTAGGGTGAGACTCACACACCTCCTCAAGACACGAATTATATCCCTTAATTTGTACTGAATAGTATCTATTTAATTTACAAGGATTACATAATTTACACTTTTCACTATAGTCATCAATAATTGTACAATTCTCACATTGAGTCCAACTGCCAAGAGTGTACATGCATGATGGACATGTATAGAACATTTTTTTTGGGTTTCCAATGTCACTTGACTCTCTCACAGCTAAAACGAAACTGATCGTCCTCCCTCGATAAATTAAGTGCGAGGAATGGGGAGAGGATTAACTTTGAGACGTCACCTCTTTTGAATGGCGTGGGAGCCATCTACACTAAATTTATGGGAAATGTTTTTAAAAGTAAATCAATAATTGTATTCGGCCTGGTTATAATTAATGCATCAGTTAAATGACTAAGTGCCTTCGAACCATATCTAAAGATTTTCATTCAAAATTTCCCTGGGGGAGTAGCAGTTTTCAATAAATCTTCAACTGGTTCCTGACGAGAGACCTCCCCGCGTGTATGAGATAGATTGAGAAAAGAATCATCCAAAATCAAAAGTGTTTTTTTAAACAATGGAGTTGATCTATTTTTCTCTTTCACAAATTTTTTAATTTTTAAGTCATTTCACTGCTACTGCTCAATCTAGACTCAGACTGATTCGTCAGCCCCATGACCAGAAAAGAAAGGGAACATTTTCGATTTCGAATCAATTTTATTGAATAATTACAACAACAACAATAATACTAAGCACGTACAATTAGCGATACAGTTTATTGTCTTCGATATGTTACACGAATTCACTTAAAGCACATTGAAGTCTATTCACATGTGCTATATCAACTTTTGCAGCGAAACATAATTGATCCTCCATTTTAAATTTGCTCAAGGATATCACATCTTGCATATACTTCATCCCATTCCAGACAAAGTCGTGATCCTCTCGTGATTTCCACCGCAATGTTAGGTGCTCTTGTTATTACTTACTTACTTAAGTCCCATCCGTCCTTGAAGGTCGTCTTGGGGCCTCTTTCTTCGTAACGGCGTGGATGTGCCTTTTTTATGCTTCACGGTCTTCTGCTAGGCGAAGAAGGTCCGAGAGGCGGTGAGGTGCAAAGTTTTCCTTCCTCCTTTTTGGGGGACGACCACGAGGACGAGAACCGTGAATTTGGCCTTCGAAGATGATTTTCGGGAGACGGGACCGACTCATCCGTTGTACGGGACCGATCCATCGAAGTTGCTGGAGCTGGATCTTCATGAGAATTGTTTGTTGTACTTTAAGGCGCTCGAAAAGTTCGACATTTGAGATTCTATCAAGGTAAGTGATCCCGGCGATGCGGCAGAGGCACTCAGTTTCAAATGCTGCGAGTCGACGGTTGTCATTTACCTTCAGTGTCCATGTTTCACATGAGTAGATTGCGATGGGGATGATCAGGGTCTCAAAAAGTCGTGTCTTAAGCCGCAGAGACAAATCCTTGCTTCGCCATATGGGCATAAGGGCCTTGAAACTGGAACTCACGAGGGCGAGACGTCTTTTAATGTCTTTTGATAGACTGTTGTCGCTGGTGATCAGACTACCGAGGTAAGGGAACTCGTCAACCCACTGGATACTCTCTCCATTAATTTTCAGGTCTGGCTTAACTGTATCCTTTGGCTTTCGTGAGCAGCACATAGCCTTTGTTTTTGATACATTTATGATCATTCCAAAAGAACTAGTGGCTTCGAAGACGTCGTTAAGAACGGCTTGTAGATCCTCGGGTGTTTCAGCCATTTCGTTGATATCGTCGGCGTAGGCTAGCTTATCTATCTGAACACCCCCTATATGTGCGCCACAAGTTGTCTCCACCAGGGATAAGACTGCTGTGAGGAAAAGATTGAACAGCTCTGGAGACAAAAGGCATCCTTGAAGGACACCTGCGGAAGTCTGGAAACTGTCAGTGAGACCTTCACTAGTCATCACACGACTCCCAAATTTTGAGTACATATCCTTGATAAGATCTACTAGGTTTCGTGGGATTCCGTAATGGAGAAGGATATGCCATAGGCCATTTCTCCAAATAAGGTCAAATGCTTGCCTAAAGTCGATGAAGAGCTGATACAGGTCGCGACCGAATTCCAGATATTTCTCTAAAACTTGACGAATAGTGAAAATTTGATCAACGGTTGATCTCCCAGGGCGAAAACCGGCTTGGTATTCTTGAATGACTAAGGATGAGAAGGCTCTGATCCGTTGGAGTATAATTCGGGTGAAGATCTTGGCAGTTTGACTTGTTAGGCTAATAGGACGGTAATTATCACATACTGCCTTTGACCCCTTCTTGTGTAGTGGAACAATTACCAGCAATTTCCACTATCAACTTCTAATAGGGTAAACATTCCACTCGTCATCAACACACAAATATATATCCAAATGAGTAAAGTCAAACTGTTCTTACTCCTTTAAATTCTATTCACAGACTAATAAAAATATAGCAAAAATACTTTCCTCATATTCCCTCCGCCGCTAATATGTAAGCAAGCCCTCTGATTGGTTGAGAAGGGGGATGTAACCGACTCGCTGATTGGCTGAGAAGGAAACACGTGATCTAACTATTTTCTATTTCTGAACACCTTGACATTCGCCTCGAGCCTGCACTTGCCCAAAACAACAACAACATCAAATGGTGTTTCCTATTTCTGGACACCTTGACATTCGCCTCGAGCGTGCACTTACAACAACAACAACAAATAAATCGACCTGGCAAATTTAGGTCATTGACCCCATTAACCACGTGTTCTCCCTAGGGAGGCTATGCCCATATTTGGTGTTCCGTCACGAGTTATAGGGTCATCTTTACTATGGTTCAGGGTGTCAAAAAAAAATTGGACTGAACTAGACGCGCGGGAAGCGTTGGGAAATGGTTCAGGGTGTAAAAACAAAAATGGGACCGAACTAGCCGCAAGGGAAGCATTGTGAATTTGTTCAGTTTGTCAAAAAAATGTTACTGACCAAGACTCCTTTTTAGAGTCTTTAAATTTTTAATTTTTCAAAATAAAATTGGGACTGAACTAGACCCTAGGGATGTGTCGGGAAATGGTACTGGGTGTCAAAGAAAAATTCGGACTGAACCAGACGCCAAGGAAGCGTAGGGACATGGTCCAGGGTGTCAAACAAAAATTGGGACTGAACTAGACGACAGGGAAGGGTTGAAAAATAGTTCAGGGTGTCCAAAGCCATGGCTACTGCAGGATCTTGGACGAATTACGTGTAACTAAGTACAATTCTCTATTATTATTCACAAGAATAACCCGAAAAACTTCGGATCCATGTAACACCAAAAAAAAATGTTTTACCTGGGATAACCATAGTCGACTCAGTTCTAAATGGGTACCTGGAGAAATCTGGGGACGGTAAGCAGGTAGGGTGTGCGAAAGCACAGGATGGTTGGTCCCCAGCCCCCCAATGCACTTCTTGGCTGAAGGGCTACGAAACGGAGATCAGCACCGCCGGTTTGGACCTTAAGGGTCTAGTGCCGTATTACTTACTATACTTACTTGTGAATTCTTATACAGAAATTCTTATACAGAATTGGTATATTCAAAGGAAAGGATTGGAGCACGTGGCTCGGGGAAAAAAAACACACTCGACAGGTTAAAATATATATGCATTTTTCAATACATGATAAATAGAGAGATCGACGAAAAAAGAAAGACACATATAGATCGGTGAGTAAGGAAGGAGAACGTATGAGTTATATTTTAATTAATTTTAAAATGATTCAAAGAGGACCAACCCCTCGATTTTGAACTCTTTCAACAGGGATTCAAGTGACTAGTGTAAATACATCCTTAGGAAGTAACTGAAATTCGGTCAAGATTTAGGCCCTGGAAAACGATCAAGGCACCCACAAGGGTTTTATGAGGATGTACATTCGGATCATTCTGGGTAG
The DNA here is from genome assembly GCF_049724085.1 of Artemia sp. Qi Xiang Cuo. NCBI lineage: Eukaryota > Metazoa > Arthropoda > Branchiopoda > Anostraca > Artemiidae > Artemia > Artemia sp. Qi Xiang Cuo. Next base: position 803,038 of record NW_028300418.1, on the reverse strand, counting down.
GATACTCAGATCTTAAAACTTGTGTGTATAAATATTTTACTAATTATTCAATGTCTTTTTTTTAATATCTCTTATAAAATAGTGCATAAATTTAGTTAAAGGAAATCATATATGTATGGATAACATTGCTGCTGTTACCTAGATTTTTCTCTCAATAAAGAGAGTAATCATAATAAAAAAATTATGTTAAATTTTATAGCAGATTTTATAAAGAAAATTGAAATTATGTCCAATCTTCATTTCTAATTTTTTTTTCCCGCAAAGATAGGCTCTCGCTACACTAAAACGTGATAACATTTATTGTTAAGTCTATTTTATATGTTTACGTGTAGGGACAATTGTATGTGACTGCGCACCTAGTAAACAAAAAGACTTTCACTTAAAAACAACTGTCAAGATTACCAGTTTTGGTGCCGAGAAGGGAAACACAGTTTAAGGACTTATCCTGCAGAAGTGATTCCCCTCCAAAACAGAACAATTTTGATTTCAGTGTATGTTTATGAGTGTACGCCCTAATTTAGTATTTGCTGTTTGTTCTTTTTTTTTGTTCTATTTTTATGTTGTTTTATGGATATTCTGCTTTGTAATACTAGGAAACTTTTTTTAATTTGAAAATCTGAGGTGAAATAATAAGAACTTTGGTTCCCCTTAAGTGGGGGGTGGATTGTAAAGGCTTCCGTATTTAAATTGTGTTAACAGATTAACCTAGCTGTCAACATGTGTTGACACATAAATTCAATGTATCTTATCCGAAAATTAAGGTAATTTCCAGGAACTTATTTATAACAGGTAGTAGCTATTACATCCGCTAACATTTCCTTAAAGTGTTATCGATAATATATTAAAACAAGCGGAATAGAACCAGATATATATTTGTGTTTAGGCCTTAGTCGAGAGAGTCGAACTTATGCATTGTACGTTATAAGTATGTAGTTCAAGCTATGACTTTGAGATAAATAAAGACTGCTTATATGAAATTTCTATTGGACTTGAATATATTTCTCCTGCAGAATGGTATACTAGTTGTAAGCACTATTGGATGGACTCGCCCAACTATTAGACAACGAAAGTAAAGCTTACACCATAGTTGATAAGCTGCATAAGGGAAATCCCTTGATTAAAATTTTAAATAGTAATTATATATAACTTTGATACGAGAAATACACGCAGTAATCTGTTTTCAACCCTTTCTAGTAAGTTCCAGTAGGATGTCTCATAGCTATGGTTTACAATGTGAGTATATGGTTTACAATATTTTGTTTGTACACGCTCGTAAACTTGACACTAGAAACCAAATCTTCTATTTCTTCCATAAATTAGCTTATATTTTATTTTTTGGCAGTTCGCCGGGTTCCCCCGAACTTTGTTCAACAAATCCTCCCTATCCACGAAGTAAAGGCCGGAACAGACTTAAATATTACCTGCAAAGCCAGTGGATCTCCTCTTCCCTATGTTCGATGGCGTAGAGGTCCCGAAGAGTTAACACCTGAAGATCAAGCACCCCTTGGGGGCCATATTTTGTTCCTTAGTAATGTACATGAGTCAGCTAATTACACGTGTCTTGCTACGAGCAAACTGGGTACAGTAGAAGCAACGACCCTAGTCAAAGTTGAATGTAAGTATTTTTATTTTTTTTGAGTAGCGATGGGGGATTAAACAGAATTGAAAATAGAAAAAATCTGAGATTTTAGAAAAATTGGACTAGAATTTGTATAAATATTCGAATTTTCAGAAGGGTAACACTATCATTTTTTTTTATTTATTTATAGCAGAAAATGTTTTATTTCAACTTTCACTTTCTTATTAGAATTTATCTGTTAATTAACTTTTAAATTTAATTATAACTATTGTAACTTTAATCGTGCTGTGGCATCAACTGGGTGGGAGGGTAAGGGGGTAAATTCCCCCTAATTTTCTTTCCGCCCCCTAGATTTGAAAAATACCTTTTTTAGAGTAATTTCATTAAAGAAGCAATTTGTTGGTGAATTTATATGAAAAAGCAATAATATTACCCCTCCTCCCATAGATATTGAAAATACACCCCCCGCCCCCCGAAAAAAAGAACTCATGCCACTCTTGTATTTTCGTTTTCCTCATGCTAGAGGACAATTTAGGTCACATGTAAGATACTTGAATTGTTCAGAAGACAATCAGACCGAGTCTGTAAAACAAACAGGATTGGATTTTTTTGGATTGATCATGTAGTGTTTTGGCTTATAGGGTTAAATACAAAGTTTATTTTTAAGGGAGTCTTAATATGCACTCTGAGTAGTAAGTTATATAAAGGTTAAGAAGGGACAAGACACGGGAGAAGATAATAGTGTAAAAGATATGAAGCGTACAAGAAACTGGTTTTTTGTTATTGATAAGAATTGCACAATGAATGTACCGTTTGACGTAGACATTTTTTAGTAGCCAATCAGAGACAGCGATGGTTGCTCAACATACGATAACTTGATTGGTGATTTGGATTTGGATAAAAGGAATGGTTAACGCTTTTACAATCCGAATTGTTTGATATGAGGTGTCTTAGAGTACTTATAATGGTGTTATTTGGGGAGATTACGTTCCTTGGCACCTTTTCAGAGCATATACTCGTGGATACCTTTCCAAGCAACGTGATTAAACACGCTTTTATAATCGGAATTTTTGATTGACCTTTGCAAAAAAGGGGTAATTAGTGATTGGATAATTTTTTAACATGAAATCTTAATAAAATTTTTTTGGAGGGATGGGATGATGGGATCGAGGTGTCTTAGAGTACTTATAATGGTGTTATTTGGGGTGATTACGTTCCTTGACACCTTTTCAGGGCATGTACTTATGGATTTGGGTGGTTCATGTTCCCTCCCATGCTATTCAATAGCGCTATGTTCCTTTCTATGCTATTATTTGAAAAAAACTAAGTTTTCTAAAGAGTTAAAGAGGCTGAGTTACAAGGTCGAACCTTAAAACGTACAAGGATTGGGAGGCACAGTTGGGGGGCTGCCGCCCCCAAACCCCCGCTTTCGCAGCCTTTAAATAACAAAAAAGTTTTTTAAACTGAAACTAAGGAGCGACATTAAATCTTAAAACGAACAGAAATTATTCCGTATATGAAAGGAGCTGTGCCCTCCTCAACGCCTCGCTCTTTACGCTAAAGTTTTTATTTTTTAAAAAAAGAGTTGTGAGAAAGTCAAACTTTAGCGTAAAGAGCGAGGCGTTGAGGCGGGCACAGCCTCTTTCATATACGGAATAATTTCTGTAACTGTTAGATGATTGTGTATTATTCTTTTCTTTCTCGACAGGGTGTTTTAAGGGTCGACCTTGTAACTCATTTTTTTTAACTCTTTAGAAAACATAATTTTTTTCAAATAATTTAAAAAAGAAACTGATTTTTTTTTTAATTTAAATTCAGTATATAAAAAATTTGATCTATAGCTGAATTGAACCCGGGTTTTCCGCCCGACACCCAGAAGTCTCACTGCTACACTAAAGAGACCTAATTGAATTCGTTTTTTAGTGAGGGGATGAATCTTTTTGACGCAAGCAAAACTTGATATATGGTTTTTGGAAAACAGGGAAGGAGTAATCAAATTGAGCTGAAATTTCGAGGATAAGCTCCCAGGCCCCAGGAAAGCTTAGCCTCTAAATTTCAGCCCGATCAGACAACGTTAAAGGGGGGTTGTGGTGGGAAAAATTAACATGGGCTAATATAGGAAAACAAGGTTTTTCGTAAATGTAAATTCGGGGGATAATTTTTTCGGTCTGAAAATATCAAAAGGCCCTTACAGGTCGAATTCTGCTTCGAATGAGTCCTCATTCAACCGGATCCGTTGCCAACTGTGGCCTTTAGGCGTGGCTAAGAAAAAAAAAGAAATGATGATGATGAATTTTAAGTGGCTGTATTTGGTTTTTTGAAAACAGGGACGGAGTGATCGGATTGAGCTGAAATTTCGAGGATAAGCTCCTGGGCCCTAGGAAAGCTTAACCTCTAAATTTCAATCGGACAAATCGGACAACGTTAAAGGGGGGCTGTGGTGGGAGGGTCCAAACTTCCGGCCCAGTTTACCCCATGAAGATAAAGTCGGAGGAGGATGAAATTTTGCAAGTTTCTTAGTTTGAGCTTGGGCTACAAAATGCAATTACCGCCGTCTCTCTGCGACCTCTAGGACCTGAAATCGCTTAACATTGTGGTGGGTCGCCTCTTTATAGAGGCACAAGTGTGCCTCCTTGATTATAAGGGCTTATGTTCCTTCCTATGCTATTATAAGGGCTTATGTTCCCTCCCATGCTATTCTATAGCGGTATGTTCCTTCCTATGCTATTCTAAGGGTTTATGTTCCCTCCCATGCTATTCTAAGTGTGTATGTTCCATCCAATGATCTTCTAAGGCATTATATTCCTTGATACCTTTCCAGAGAATGGTGTTGTTGATTATATGGGATTATGTTCCTTCCTATGCTATTATAAGGTATTAAGTTCCATCTCATTCTTTTCTATAGTGCTATTTTTCTACATATGCTTTTCTAAGGAGTTATGTTCCCTGTCGTGCTATTCTCAGGGTTTATGTTCCCTCCCATGCCATGCGACAACATTATGTTCCTTGCTACCTTTCCAGAGAATGGTCTTCTGGTTTCTATGGCATTATGTTCCTTCCTGTGCTATTTGGTGAGATTACGTTCCTTGACACTTTTTCAGGTCATGTACGTTTGGATTTGGGTGGGTTATGTTCCCTCCCATGCTATTCTATAGTGCTATGTTCCTTCCTATACTATTATAAGGGCTTATGTTCCTTCCTATTCTATTATAATGTATTATGTTCCCTCCCATGCTATTATATAGCTGTATGTTCCATCCTATGCTATTCTTATGTTTTATGTTCCTTCCCATGCTATTCTAAGGGTTTATGTTCCCCCATGCTAATCTCAGTGTTTATGTTCCCTCCCATGCTATTCTAAGGGTTTATATTCCCTCCTATGCTATTATAATGTTTTATGTTCCCTCCAATTCTATTCTAAGGATTTATGTTACCTACCATTCTATTCTAAGTTTTTATGTTCCCTCCCATGCTATTATAAGGGTTTATGTTCCCTCCAATGCTATTCTAAGGTTTTATGTTCTCTCTCATTCTATTCTAATGGTTTATGTTCCCTCCAATTATATTCTAATGGTTTATGGTCCCTCCAATGCTATTCTAAGGTCTTATGATCCCTCCTATGCTATTCTAAGGGTTCATGTTCCATCCTATGCTATTCTAAGGGCTTATGCTCCCTCCTATGCTATTCTAAGGGTTTATGTTCCCTCCCATTCTATTCTAAGGGCTTATGTTTCCTTCTATGCTATTCTAAGTGTTTATGTTCCCTCCCTTGCTATTCTCAGAGTTTATGGTCCATCCCAAGCTTTTCTAAGGGCTTGTATTCCCTCCAATGCTATTCTAAGGGTTTATGTTCCTTCCTATGCTATTCTAAGGACTTATGTTCCCTCTAATGCTATTCTCTATATCTCTGTTCCGACCTATGCTATTCTAAGGGTTTATGGTCCCTCCCATGCTATTCTATAGCACTATGTTCCTTCCATTATTATTCTATGGGACTTCTACACGTGATTAAACACGTTATGAAACTACTTTTTATTTGCTTATGTCCTGTTGGTACCTTTCCAAGCGAGCGGGGATTCCCCTCTGGTTCCTAAACATTGCAAAAAAAGATAACAGTATGAACGGGGATTCCCCCACACAAGTTTGTTTCAACTCCAAGTTTTTCTTAGTGCGTAAACTACAAACTGACAAAAATATCCAGAACTTTTTTTCTGATAGCCTTGATTTTGAAGACACTTCTTCATCTTAATTGGCTTTAGAAATATTATGCAAAATAAACTAGCCAAACCGTCGTTGCTTTGTCGAATATTTAGCAAACAAAAGGATTGTAACACCTGATTGGCTCGTTTGTATGCAATTTCAAGCCAGTGAAAAGAACGAAACGTCTTTGAGTCACATTTTTAAAAAAAAGTAAATTCGTTGTTTCTCTATGATTCAATCCAAACGTCCCTCTGCTCTGAGTGTTGAAAATGATTTCAAAACATTATTTTAGTTTTTGTTTGCTTGCCCCAAACTATTTTTTTTATCATGAACCGTTTAGATACCAATTTGATCAAATCGGAGAAAGTTCAAATAGAATCGTTAATGATATTTATATTAGTGCGTAAACTACAAACTGACAAAAAATATCCAGAACTTTTTTTCTTATAGCCTTGAATTTGAAGAAATTTCTTCATCTTAATTGGCTTTTAGAAATATCATGCAAAATAAACTAGCCAAACCGTCGTTGCTTTGTCGAATTTTGATCAAACAAAAGGATTGTAACACCTGATTGGCTCGTTTGTATGCAATTTCAAGCCAGTGAAAAGAACGAAACGTCTGAGTCACATTTAAAAAAAAAGAAAAAGTAAATTCGACGCTTCTCTATGATTCAATCCCAACGTCCCCCTGCTCTGAGTGTTGAAAATGATTTCACGACATTATTTTAGTTTTTTTTTCTTGCCCCCAAACTATTTGACTTTTAAGACATTTATTCATCTTAATTGGCTTTAGAAATATCATGCAAAATAAACTAGCCAACCCGTCGTTGCTTTGTCGAATTTTGAGCAAACAAAAGGATTGTAACACCTGATTGGATCTTTGTATGCAATTTCATACCAGTGAAAAGAACGAAACGTCTTTGAGTCACATTTAAAAAAAGTAAATTCGTTGTTTCTCTATGATTCAATCCCAACATCCCCCTGCTTTGAGTGTTGAAAATGATTTCACGACATTATTTTAGTTTTTTTTTCTTGCCTGAAACTATTTTTTTTCATCATGAACCGTTTAGAGACCTATTTGATCAACTTGGAGAAAGTTCAAATAGAATTGTTACTAATCTTGATATTAGTGCGTAAACTACAAACTGACAAAAAATATCCAGAACTTTTTTTTTCTTATAGTCTTGACTTTGAAGACATTTCTTCATCTTAATTGGCTTTAAGAAATATCATGCAAAATAAACTAGCCAAACCGTCGTTGCTTTGTCGAATTTTGAGCCAACAAAACGATTGTAACACCTGATTGGCTCGTTTGTATGCAATTTTAAGCCAGTGAAAAGAACGAAACGTCTTTGAGTCATATTTAAAAAAAAAGTAAATTCGACGCTTCTCTATGATTCAATCCCAATGTCTCCCTGCTCTGAGTGTTGAAAATGATTTCAAGACATTATTTTAGTTTTTTTTTCTTGCCCCCAAACTTTTTGAATTTGAAGACATTTCTTAATATTAATTGGCTTTAGAAATATCATGCAAAATAAACTAGCCAAACCGTCGTCGCTTTGTCGAATTTTGAGCAAACAAAAGGATTGTAACACATGATTGGCACTGTGTATGCAATTTCATACCAGTGAAAAGATCGAAACGTCTTTGAGTCACATTTAAAAAAAAGTAAATTCGTTGTTTTCTCTATGTTTCAATCCCAAGATCCCCCTGCTTTGAGTGTTGAAAATGATTTCACGACATTATTTTAGTTTTTTTTTCTTGTCTGAAACTATTTTTTTTCCTCATGAACCGTTTAGAGACCAATTTGATCAACTTGGAGAAAGTTCAAATAGAATCGTTAATGATATTGATATTAGTGCGTAAACTACAAACTGACAAAAATATCCAGAACTTTTCTTTCTTATATCCTTGACTTTGAAGACGTTTCTCCATCTTAATTGGCTTTAGATATATCCCAATTTGAGAGACCAATGTGTGTCTGTGGGTGTGTCTGTGTGTGTAGGTGTGTTCGTGCGTGTGTGTGTGTGTGTGTGTTTGTGTGTGTTTGTCTCTCTGTCTGTTTGTGTGTGTTTGTGTGTGTGTGTGTCTGTGTGTGTGTGTGTGTGTGTGTGTGTGTGTGTGTGTGTCTGTGTGTGTGTGTGTGTGTGTGTGTGTGTGTGTGTGTGTGTGTGTGTGTGTGTGTGTGTGTGTGTGTGTGTGTGTGTGTGTGTGTGTGTGTGTGTGTGTGTGTGTGTGTGTCTGTTTGTGTGTGTGTGTGTGTGTGGGTGTGGGTGGGTGTGGGTGTGTGTGTGTGTGTGGGGGTGTGTGCGTGTGGGTGTGAGTGGGTGAGTGCGAGTGTGTGTGAGTGTGTGTTTGTGTATATTTGTCTGTGTGTGTGTGTCTATGCTCGTATCTATGTGTGTCTTTGTGTGTGTGTTTGTGTCTGTGTTTCTTTCTAAGTTTTGGTTTCTTTGTGAATTTTTCTTTCTGTTTCTGTCTGTTTTTTTGTTTGTTTGTGTGTTTGATTTTGTTTGTGGCTCTGTTTGTGTGTGTGTGTGTGTGTGTGTGTGTGTGTGTGTGTGTATGTATTTGTCTGTGTGTTTGTCTGTGTGTGTGTATATGTGTATGTGTATGTGTGTGTGTGTATGTCTGTGTGTGTGTCTGTATGTATGTGTCTTTGTTTATATTTGTGTGTCTGTGTGTTTGTCTGTGTGTGTGTCTATGTGTTTGTGTCTGTTTGTGTGCCTGTGTGTCTGTGTCTGTGTGTCTGTGTCTGTTTGTGTGTCTGTGTCTGTGTCTGTGTGTCTGTGTTTGTGTCTGCGTGTGTGTCTTTTTGTGTGTGTTTGTGTGTGTGTGTGTCTGTGTGCCTGTCTTTTTGACTCTCTGTGGGGGTGTTTCTCTGTCTGTGTGTGTGTGTGTCTGTGTCTCTTTGTGTCTGTCTGTCTGTGTCTCTGTGTCTGTGTGGGTGTTTGTCTGGGGTTTTGTGTGTGTGTGTGTGTCTGTCTGTGGCTGTGTGTCGGTCGCTGTCTGTGTGTGTGTCTCTCTGTGTGTGTGTGTTTTGTCAGTTTGTAGTTTACGCACTAATATCAATATCAGTAAAGATTCTATTTGAACTTTCTCCAAGTTGATCAAATTGGTCTCTAAGCGGTTCATGATAAAAAAAATAGCTTGGGGGCAAGAAAAAAAACTAAAATAATGTCGTGAAATCATTTTAAACAATCAGAGCAGAGGGACATTTGGACTGAATCATAGAGAAGCAACGAATTTACTTTTTTTTTAATTTGACTCAGACGTTTAGTTATTTTTACTTGATTGAAATTGCATAAAAACGAGCTAATCATGTGTTACAATCATTTTGTTTGCTCAAAATTTGACAACGCAACGACGGTTTGGCTAGTTTATTTTTCATGATATTTCTAAAAGCCAATTAAGATGAATAAATGTCTTCAAAGTCAAGGCTATAAGAAAAAAAAATTTCTGGATATTTTTTGTCAGTTCGTAGTTTACGCACTAATATCAATATCAGTAACGATTCTATTTGAACTTTCTCCAAGTTGATCAAATTGGTATCTAAACGGTTCATGTTTGGCTAGTTTATTTTGCGTAATATTTCTAAAGCCAATTAAGATGAGGAAGTATCTTCAAAGTCAAGGCTATCAGAAAAAAAAGTTCTGGATATTTTTTTCAGTTTGTAGTTTACGCACTAAGAAAAACTTGGAGTTGAAACAAACTTGCGTGGGGGAATCCCCGTTCATACTGTTATCTTTTTTTGCAATGTTTAGGAACCAGAGGGGAATCCCCGCTCGCTTGGAAAGGTACCAACAGGACATAAGCAAATAGAACGTAGTTTCATAACGTGTTTAATCACGTGTAGAAGTCCCATAGAATAACAATGGGAGGAACATAGAGCTATAGAAAAGCATTAGAGGGATCATAAGTCCTTAGATTATCACAGAAAGGAACATACAGTCTTAGAATAGCATTGTAGGTACTACAAAACCTTAGAATATTATGGGAGGGAAAATAACCCCTCAGAATAGCATGGGAGGGAAAATAAGCTAGTAGACTAGAATAGTAGGGAACATAAGCCCTTCGAATAGCATATGAGGGACCATAAACACTTATAAAAGCAGTGGATGGACCATAATCCCTTAGAATAGCATGGGATGGAACATTAACCCTTAGAATAGCATTGGAGGGAACAAAATCCCTTAGACTATCATTTGAGGGAAAATAAACACTAAGAATAGCATTGGAGTGAACATACCCACTTAGAATAGCATTAGAGAGACCATAAGCACTTAGAATAGCATTGGGGAATATAAACACTTACAATAGAATGGGAGGGAACATAGACACTTAAAATAGCATAGGAGGGAACATAAGCCCTTAGAATAGCATGGGAGGGAACATAAACTCTTAGAATAGCATGGAGTGGAACATAAACCCTTAGAATAGCATGGGAAGGAACATAAATCCTTAGAATAGCATAGGAAGGAACATACCGCTATAGAATAGCATGGGAGGGAACATAAGCCATTATAATAGAATAGGAAGGAACATAAGCCCTTATAATAGTATAGGAAGGAACATAGCACTATAGAATAGCATGGGAGGGAACATAACCCACCCAAATCCATACGTACATGCCCTGAAAAGGTGTCAAGGAACGTAATCTCCCCAAATAGCATAGGAAGGACCATAATGCCAGAGAATCAACAAGACCATTATCAGGAAAGGTAGCAATGACTATAATGCCGTAGAATAGCATGGGAGGGAACATAAACCCTAAGAATAGCATGGGAAGGAACATAAACCCTTAGAATAGCATAGAAAGGAACATAGCCCTATTGAATAGCATGGGAGGGAACATGAACCACCCAAATCCATAAGTACATGCCCTGAAAAGGTGTCAAGGAACGTAATCACCCCAAATAACACCATTATAAGTACTCTAAGACACCTCGCTCCCATCATCCCATCCCTCCAAAAATATTTTATTCAGATGTCATGTTAAAAAATTATCCAATCACTAATTACCCCTTTTTTGCAAATGTCAATCAAAAATTCCGATTATAAAAGCGTGTTTAATCACGTTGCTTGGAAAGGTATCCACGAGTATATGCTCTGAAAAGGTGCCAAGGAACGTAATCTCCCCAAATAACACCATTATAAGTACTCTAAGACACCTCATATCAAACAATTCGGATTGTAAAAGCGTTAACCATTCCTTTTATTCAAATCCAAATCACCAATCAAGTTATCGTATATTGAGTAACCATCGCTGTCTCTGATTGGCTCCTAAAAAATGTCTACGTCAAACGGTACATTCATTGTTCAAGTCTTATCAATAACAAAAAACCAGTTTCTTGTACGCTTCATATCCTTTACACTATTATCTTCTCCCGTGTCTTGTCCATTCTTAACCCTTATATAACTTACTACTCAGAGTGAATATTAAGACTCCCTTAAAAATAATCTTTGTATTTAACACTATAAGCCAAAACACTACATGATCAATCCAAAAAAAATCCAATCCTGTTTGTTTTATAGACTCGGTCTGACTGTCTTCTGAACAATTAAAGTATCTTACATGTGACATAAATTGTCCTCTAGCATCAGGAAAACGAAATTCCAAGAGTGGCAGGAGTTCTTTTTTTTACGGGGGAGGGGGGTGAGGGGGGTGTATTTTCAATATCTATGGGAGGAGGGGTAATATTATTGCTTTTTCATGTAAATTCACCAACAAATTGCTTCTTTAATGAAATTACTCTAAAAAAGGTATGTTTCAAATCTAGGGGGCGGAAAGAAAATTAGGGGGAATGTACCCCATTACCCTCCCACCCAGTTGATGCCACAGCTAACGATTAAAGTTACAATAGTTATAATTAAATTTAAAAGTTAATTAACGGGTAAATCGAATCATAGAGAAACAACGAATTTACTTTTTTTTTTAAAATGTGATTCAAAGAGGTTTCGTTCTTTTCACTGGTTTGAAATTGCCACAGTTTATAGACAGTAAGCTTATCGCAGATAATTTCTGGTCTTCGGTCTCGGTGCGAACAAAAAGCTCCTCCCACTTGTTTCTGCCTTAGCGGATTAGTTTGTTATCGTCAATCACTGAGAAATGGTTACCAAGTTCATTATTCGTAATAGCGGGTTTCCACTTGTTTCGTGTCCAAGAGAAATCTGACTTGTCTACCCGCGAAAAGATCTGTTAACGCCTTTGTTTCTATCTGCAAAAAAGTTCTCCGGAGCACTCGCACCCCTGTCCGGGTTTTTATAATGGGAGAGATAGAGAATGATCATACTGCTAATTCTATAAACTGTGGAAATTGCATACAAACGAGCCAATCAGATGTTACAATCCTTTTGTTTGCTCAAAATTCGACAAAGCAACGATGGTTAGGCTAGTTTATTTTGCATGATATTTCTAAAGCCAATTAAGATGAAGAAATGTCTTCAAAGTCAAGGCTATAAGAAAAATAAAGTTCTGGATATTTTTGTCAGTTTTTAGTTTACGCACTTATATCAATATCAGTAACGATTCTATTTGAACTTTCTCCAAGTTGATCAAATTAGTTTCTAAACGGTTCATGATAAAAAAAAATAGTTTGGGACAAGAAAAAAAAACTAAAACAATGTCGTGAAATCATTTTCAACACACAGAGCAGGGGGGCGTTGGGATTGAATCATAGAGAAACAACGAATTTACTTTAAAAAAAATGTGACTCATAGACGTTTCGTTCTTTTCAGTGGTTTGAAATTGCATACAAACGGGCCAATCAGGTGTTACAATCCTTTTGTTTGCTCAAAATTCAACAAAGCAACGACGGTTTGGCTAGTTTATTTTGCATGATATTTCTAAAGCCAATTAAGATGAAGAAATGTCTTCAAAGTCAAGGCTATAAAAAAAAAAGTTCTGGATATTTTTGTCAGTTTGTAGTTTACGCACTAATAACAATATCAGTAACGATTCTATTTGAACTTTCTCCAAGTTGATCAAATTGGTCTCTAAACGGTTCATGATGAAAGAAAATAGTTTGAGGCAAGAAAAAAAAACTGAAATAATGTCGTGAAATCATTTTCAACACTCAAAGCAGGGAGGTGTTGGGATTGAAACATAGAGAAAACAACGAATTTACTTTTTTTTTAAATGTGACTCAAAGACGTTTCGATCTTTTCACTGGCATGAAATTGCATACAAACGTGCCAATCATGTTTTACAATCCTTTTGTTTGCTCAAAATTCGACAAAGCAACGACGGTTTGGCTAGTTTATTTTGCATAATATTTCTAAAGCCAATTAAGATGAAGAAATGTCTTCAAAGTCAAGGCTATCAGAAAAAAAAAGTTCTGGATATTTTTGTCAGTTTGTAGTTTAGGCCCCTACGCACTAAGAAAAACTTGGAGTTGAAACAAACTTGTGTGGGAGAATTCCCGTTCATACTGTTATCTTTTTTTGCAATGTTTAGGAACCGGAGGGGAATCTCCGCTCGCTTGGAAAGGTACCAACAGGACATAAGCAAATAGAACGTAGTTTCATAACGTGTTTAATCACGTGTAGAAGTCCCATAGAATAACAATGGAAGGAACATAGTGCTATAGAATAGCATGGGAGGGAACATAAACCCTTATAATAGCATAGGAAGGAACATAGCGCGATAGACTAGCATGAGAGGGAACATAAGAACTTATAATATCACAGTAAGGAACATAAACCCTTAGAATAGCAAGGGAGGGAATACACACCCTGAGAATAGCATGTGAGGGAACATAACCCCTTAGAATAGCATGGGAGGGAACATAAACCTTTAGAATAGCATAGGATGGAATATAAGCCCTTAGAATAGTATGGGAGGGAACATAAACCCTTAGAATAGCATAGGAGGGAACATAAGCCCTTAGAATAGCATGGGAGGGAATATGAACCCTTAGAATAGCATGGGAGGGAACATAAGCCCTTAGAATAGCATGGGAGGGAACATAAGCCCTTAGAATAGCATGGGATGGAACATAAACTCTTAGAATAGCATGGGAGGGAACATAAACTCTTATAATAGCATGGGAGGGAACAAAACCCCTAACAATAGCTTGGGAGGGACCATAAGCTCTTAGATTAGCATTGGAGGGAACATTAACCCTTATAATAGCATTGGAGGGAACAAAAACCCTTAGAAAAGCATTGGAGGTAACATAACACCTGAGAATAGCATGGGAGGGAACATAACCTCTTATAATAGCATGGGGGGAACATAAACCCTTAGAATAGCATGGGAGGGAACATAAACCCTTATAATAGCATAGGATGGAACATACCGCTATAGAATAGCATGGGAGGGAACATAAGCCATTAAAATAGCATAGGGAGGAACATAATCCCTTATAATAGCATAGGAAGCAACATAGCACTATAGAATAGCATGGGAGGGAACATAACCCACCCAAATCCATACGTACATGCCCTGAAAAGGTGTCAATGCAGGGAGAATCCCCCTTCCCCCCTAAAGAGTTGTTTAAAATTGAAAATTCCCTGTGGATGTTTCGCCTTTGATGTGCCAACTTTTAAGGTTTATTGGCGATGACATGCACGGTTCTGAGTCTGACGAAATTTTCAATGTTCAAAAAGTAAAGAGAAACATTGTATCGTAGAAGAAAGACGACTGGTCTGATTTTAGGTTGATTACAAATTAGACTAGGCTTCCAACTGCTTTGGAGAGTTTTTGAAAGCACCCCTCCAACTGTGCAATAGCAAAAGTATTACGTTGAGATTTCAGCATTGGTTATGGGTACTTTCAGCTAATTTTTTTTCTGTAACTATTAAAAACGTACTCAATCTGGCCTTTAGTAACTGAGTGTGCAACCTATCCTGTATATACAATTCTGTTAACTTATCCTTTGAATATTATTATCTCATCAAGTTCAAATCGAAAAAATATCCTGCGCGAGTATTTTTACCCTTGGGATACCCCCCCCCCTCATTTTTTCTTCACAGACATCTGCTAGATTATATCTACTAGTCCAGAAGAACCCTCTGATTTATTAGGTCTCTAGCGGATTTTTGCCAAAGCAGAATTACCGAGAGCAAAAAATCTATGTGTTTTTCCATCTTTGGCTACATCGAAATATTTTTTTTTATGCATATTTTCCTAAAAGGTAGTGGAAAATTATATGCTATAATTTATTTACTCTCGTATATATGTAGAATATGAATGTTCTGATTGATATGGTAGTTATTCCAGTCAAAGTTCCAAGTTAAGATTTCAGCTTTAGTCTTCCTTTTAGTCGTTCATCACGTTTAGTCTTCCCCATCAAAAGTTAAACGCTGGAGAAAATTGCCTTATTTTCGAAAAAAGTGGGAAACACCCTCTAAAAGTCGTAGAACCTTTAAGAAAATCACACCATCAGATTCAGCGTATCAGAGAACCTTACTGTAGAGGTATCAAGCTCCTATCTGCAAAAATGTGGGATTTTTCATTTTTTGCCAGAAGAGATATCACGGATGCATGTTTTTTTTTGTTTTGTTTTTTTTCAGGGGTAATCGTATAAAACAAATGGTCCTAGAATATCGTGAGAGGGCTCATTCAAATTGAAATATAAAAGTTCTAGTGCCTATTTTAAGTGACCAAAACAAGGAGAGCAACTATGGCCCCTCTCACGCTCATTTTTCCCCAAAGTCACCCGATCAAAATTTTGAGATAGAAATTTTGTTCAGCATGGTCGAAAAATATAATAACTATGTCTTTGAGGAAGACTTGATCCCCCCAGTCCCTTGGGGAGGGCTGCAAGTTATGAACTTTGCCCAATGTTTACATATAGTATTGGTTATTGGGAAGTATACAGACATTTTCAGGGGAATTTGTTTCTGGCAGTGGGGGGGGGGGGGGGTCGGGGGTTATGTGGGAGGATCTTTCCATCGAGGAAGTTTTCAGGGGGAAAGGGACATTGCTATGAAGGGGGTGCCGGATTTCCCAGCATTATTGAAAAAAACGATCAGAAATTAAATAAAAAAAAACAAGTTTTCAACTGAAAAACTTTCCCACTAAAAATTTTCAACATCAAAACTTAAAACGAACAGAAACTGTTACGTATATCATTGGCTTCGCCCCTAGTCAACACCTCGCTGTTAACGCTAAAGTTTTTTATAGTACTTTCATAAGAGCTATTTATTCTAATTAATGGCCTTTGTAATTCAGGGGGTCTTCTTAAAGAATTAACGAGGGGGGTTAACCCCCCTAATATACGTAATAAAAATATACTAATATAGAAGTTCGTTACGTAACTTAATTCGTAAGTTACGTATATATATTAATAAATAAAACGTTTGTAAATAAAATTAAAAAACTTTCGAGAAAGCCATTTAGCCAAAAAAAGAGTAAAATTGATATGCACATTTCGTTTTAATTATTCATGTACGGTGAGCCAAAATCAAAACCTGGATTAATTTAAAAACGTTCAGAAATTAAATAAACAAAACAATTTTTTTTAACTGAAAGTAAGGAGTGACAGTAAAACTTAAAACGAACAGAAATTATTCCGTATATGAAAGGGGCTGTCCGCTCCTCACCGCCTCGCTCTTAAATATAAATTTTGACTGTATCACTACTATAATTTTTTTTATACAAAAAAAAAATTTATCGAAAAGAGCGAGGCGTTGAGGAGGGGACATCCCCTTTCATATACGGAATAATTTCTGTTCATATCAAGTTTTAACGTCGTTCCTTACTTTCAGTTAAAAAAAACTAGTTTTTTTTAAAACTTAAACCGAACTAGTTTAAACTTAAAACGAACAGAAATTATTCCGTATATGAAAGGGGCTGTCGCCTCCTCAACGTGTTGCTCTTTATGCTAATGTTTGACTCTTTCTCACAACTCTATTTTTTAGAACAATAAAAACTTTAGCGTAAAGAGCGATGCGTTGAGGAGGGTATAGCCCCTTTCATATACGGAATAATTTCTGTACGTGATAAGTTTTAATGTCGCTCCTTACTTTCAGAAAAAAAAAAATGTTTTGTTATTTAACTTCATAAGAGAATGTGTTTTAGTACGTTTTTCATATCCGAGCACAAAAAACGAACACGGAAAAAAAGCTTGGGTATTTTTCAACCAGATGATAGGTGGATTGAGACAAAAACCAGTAAATTCTTTCTGTCGTTTATTTAATAGAAAAGAAGTACTTCTATGCGCTTCAAATATTAATAATAGTTATAATTTAGTAACAATATTAAAATAAGAATGTATTTTAACTTCTGAAATTCGTGTTTTATTTCGAAATTTCATAGAGCCATGTATCTTAAGATAATATAATCCAGAGAAACATGGTCAGACACGGGCTCTCCGTATGTAAAGCATATTCATATTGAGAGTTTAGTAATAGCGAGATTCAGCTAACACTAGCTTGGAGAATCAGCTAATTTTAATCGCATTCATAATGATCCATATCTAATACCGAATACCCATCCATATCTAGTACCCAGAACTGAATCTACCAAATCCCAAGTTGTATTTACTAGAATTTTGTTGTGGCTCTTTGTATGGCAACTGAGAATGTAAACCTAAACAAATTTTTCGGAACAATTTTCTGTCTAACATATCTTTGAGGAGGTCCCCCCTCAAAGTACTCAGGACAAGGGCTACAAGTTATACTAGTTGCTTACTATTAACTTATATGGGTTTTATCGAAATGGTGTTCTTATAGACATTCGAGGGGGTACTTTCATTTGGAAATCCGAAGTTCTAGTGCCCTTTTTAAGAGTCAAAAGTGAGGCAGGGCAATCAAGCCAATTCTAAACATGCCAAATCTAGATGGACCGCGTTTTCAGGGAGTTGTTCTAATTTTAAGTTTGCTCTGGGCAAATTAATTTGCTTTTAAGCTTCCTTTACGTGAACAGGAATTTACTCTCTTAAAGATTTAGGGTAGTCAAGGGGGTCCTATTATCTGAACGATATAAACTAGGTTTAACAATCTTGTAAATTTTTTTGGAACTATATTACTGTTTGGTTTTACTTTCAACTTGTTAGACTTTCAACAATACTTCAATTTTGCCAACTTCGGAAATTAGAATTCATTCCTAAAGTTGGTTTTCTAGTCTTGCTTCCTTCCTATTAATTAGTGTAATTAAGGCCTTACGAACCTCACCCATGTGTATTATATGCTTTTTTTAGTGGCAGGGGGGAGGATGGGTTTTAAGAGTAAAAACTCGGAAAGTAGTATGAAAATAATTTGGCATGCAGCTTAGCATCTTTTGATATTATAAAGTAGTTTTCAATTTTTAATTCTGAAATATGAAATCTTTTTTTAACCTCATTTATTATTCTTTCTGTTCTTTAACTTTGCCATTTCATTGAATTGATTTTAAATCTTCCATCGTTTTTTGGTGCTTCGCTGATTTTGATTGGTTCTTCTATTATTATCTTTTTTTTGCCATCCTTCAACTCAATTAATTTTGCTTTAATGACAGAATTTGTGGTGCCAGGATGATGGTGCCGATGATGCACCGCTAGTAAACCATTCACCTAGGTTTATTCCCTTGAACTGTGTCTTGAATTTTCTGATTATAATACTATATTTGGAAAGAATATTTAGAAACAGCATTAACTTTCGGAAAACTCTGTATTTGGTAAGAACATCAAATCATTTATTTTTTAAGTAAACCCCCCTTCAAAAATACAGGCTAGGCCTAGTAATTTTCTCTATTCCGACATAGAGCTGCGTATAGAGTGCTATCCAGCACTGCGTAGACTAGCAAATTTATCGAGCTTATTGGAGAAATTATTTGAAAAAAACTACGTTTTCTAAAGAGTTAAAGAGGCTGAGTTACAAGGTCGAACCTTAAAACGTACAGGGATTAGGAGGCACAGTTAAAAAACAATTTCAATTATGTCTCTTTAGTGTAGCGGTGAGACTCCTTGCTGTCAGGGCGGAAAACCCGAGTTCGATTCACCGTTAGATAAAATTTTTTATATACTGAATTTAAATTTTTTTTTAAAAACTCAGTTTCTTTTTTAAATTATTTGAAAAAAATTATGTTTTCTAAAGAGTTAAAGAGGATGAGTTACAAGGTCGACCCTTAAAACACCCTGTCGAGAAAGAAAAGAATAATACACAATCATCTAACAGTTAGTCAAGCAATAATAAGTAATAAACTGTACAAAAACGTGCAGAAATTATTTGAAAAAAACTACGTTTTCTAAAGAGTTAAAGAGGCTGAGTTACAAGGTCGAACCTTAAAACGTACAGGGATTAGGAGGCACAGTTGGGGGGCTGCCGCCCCCAAACCCCCGCTTTCGCAGCCTTTAAATAAAAAAACAAGTTTTTTAAACTGAAAGTAAGGAGCGACATTAAATCTTAAAACGAACAGAAATTATTCCGTATATGAAAGAGGCTGTGCCCTCCTCAACGCCTCGCTCTTTACGCTAAAGTTTGACTTTCTCACAACTCTTTTTTTTAAACAATAAAAACTTTAGCGTAAAGAGCGAGGCGTTGAGGAGGGCACAGCCTCTTTCATATACGGAATAATTTCTGTTCGTTTTAAGATTTAATGTCGCTCCTTACTTTCAGTTTAAAAAACTTTTTTTTTATTTAAAGGCTGCGAAAGCGGGGGTTTGGGGGCGGCAGCCCCCCAACTGTGCCTCCTAATCCCTGTACGTTTTAAGGTTCGACCTTGTAACTCAGCCTCTTTAACTCTTTAGAAAACGTAGTTTTTTTCAAATAATTTCTGCACGTTTTTGTACAGTTTATTACTTATTATTGCTTGACTAACTGTTAGATGATTGTGTATTATTCTTTTCTTTCTCGACAGGGTGTTTTAAGGGTCGACCTTGTAACTCAGCCTCTTTAACTCTTTAGAAAACATAATTTTTTTCAAATAATTTAAAAAAGAAACTGAGTTTTATAAAAAAAATTTAAATTCAGTATATAAAATATTTTATCTAACGGTGAATCGAACTCGGGTTTTCCGCCCTGACAGCAAGGAGTCTCACCGCTACACTAAAGGGACATAATTGAAATTGTTTTTTAGTAATGTGATGAATCTTTTTGACGCAAGCAAAACTTGATATTTGGTTTTTGGAAAACAGGGAAGGAGTGATCAGATTGAGCTGAAATTTCGAGGATAAGCTTCCAGGCCGCAGGAAAGCTTATCCTCTAAATTTCAGCCCGATCAGACAACGTTAAAGGGGGGTTGTGGTGGGAAAAATTAACATGGGCTAATATAGGAAAACGAGGTTTTTCGTAAATGTAAATTCGGGGGATAATTTTTTCGGTCTGAAAATATAAAAAGGCCCTAACAGGTCAAATTCTGCTTTGAATGAGCCCTCATTCAACCGGATCCGGTGCCAACTGTGGCCTGTAGGCGTGGCTAAGAAAAAAAAAAGAAATGATGAATTTTAAGTGGCTATATTTGGTTTTTTGAAAACAGGGAAGGATTGATCGGATTGAGCTGAAATTTCGAGGATAAGCTCCCGGGCCCTAGGAAAGCTTAACCTCTTAATTTTAGCCCAATCGGACAACGTTAAAGGTGGGCTGTGGTGGGAGGGTCCAAACTTCCGGCCCAGTTTACCCCATGAAGATAAAGTCGGAGGAGGATGAAATTTTGCACGTTTCTTAGTTTGAGCTTGGGCTACAAAATGCGATCACCGCCGTCTCTCTGCAACCTCTAGGACCTGAAATCGCTTAACATTGTGGTGGGTCGCCTCTTTATAGAGGCACAAGTGTGCCTCCTTGATTAGGAAGTCTTATTGTCGTAAAATACAAATATCCTACATATTTAATGTGCTATAAAATATTTGAGCCGATTGACCTACACAGCTTATTGAGGACTAGAAAGTTGTATAGTTATAAAATGTAACTAGATTGCATATTTATTGAGCCTGGTGAGCTGCAAAGTTATTCAGCTAATTGGGGATTAGAAAATTTTATAGTTATAAAATATAAGTATTTTGCATAATCATTGAGCTACAAAGATATTGAGCTTATTAAAGAATATAAATTTTTATAAATATAAAATAGAACTAGCCTACATAGTTATTAAGCTTATTGAGTTACAAAGATATTGAGCTTATTGGAGAATATAAAGTTTTATGTTTAAAAATTGTAATTAGCCTGCATAGTTATTGAGCTTTTTGACCTACAAAGTTGTTAAACGATTGGAGATTAGGAAGTTTTGTAGTACAAATTTAAATAGCTTGTATAATTATTTAGCTTATTGATCTACAAATTTATTGAGCTTATTGGGGATTAGGAAGTTTTTTTTATTATAAAATTTAACTAGCCTGCATAGTTATTGAGCTTATTTATTTTTTTATTTTTTATTTATTATTTTTTTATTACTTATTTATTTTTTGAATATATATAATCCCTTGAAATTAAATTAATAGTTACTTTTAAGGACTAAAATTGTGTATTTTTAGACTCTTGCTACAAAATAACAGTTTAATAAAAAGAATTAAATATTTCTTTTTGAATTCCTAAAATTAATTTAAAGCAATATGTTAACCAAAAAAGAGAATCAATAATTCCCGTTTTATTCATATAATGTTCAGTATTAATTATTTTTGAGAATTTATGTATTGCTGAAAAAATTTTATCTTCATATGCATTATTCTTGAAAAAAAACAACTCAAAGGGAATTTGATACTTCTAAATCACCTACATTGCCTAGGAAGATTTCATAAAAGCAATGGAAGTGTGATATTTTCTGTTAACAAAGAACTCTGTCGTTGTTCAAAATATATTTTTTGATAATGCATCTTTTAATCTTCTTCCGTAGCCAGGATACAGACATATACTTGTATGTTTTAAATGATAACTATAACCGTTTTCGATCATATAATACGGCAGCCGTTTCTTAAAAAAAAATATAATAACAGTAAAAGAAGAAGAACCCTGCATATAGAAAATTAATAAAAAAAATTTCTTTAAATTGTAAACATAATTAGATTGTGCTTGAAAAAAGAAAACGTACATCCTTATGAAGCCTCTTGGAAACTCAGCTCAGTAGAGGAGTCTTCGAGGCCAATATTAAGGGGGGGGGGCTCCTTTTTGCATATATGAATCTAGGACAGGCCAAACAAAATAAAGAATTGCTCTGTAAAAACGTCAAATTGTATAAGAATTGTAAAAACACTGGTGTAAACTGAAACTCTTTTAAAGTTTTTTTTTCATTTTTAAACAGAATTAAATTGTGCTTGAAAACGGAATGGAAACAAATAAACACATCTGTGATCTTTCTTCTGGCAAAAATTCAAATTTCTCATTTTTGTAGATAGGAGCTTGAAACCTGTACAGTATGGTTCTGTGTTATGCTGAAACTGTGATTTTAACTAAGATCACTTGACTTTTAGTTTTAGGATTGTTCGCCCCCTTCCTTTTCGAAAATAAGGCAAATTTTCTCAGGATCGTAGCTTTCGATAAGTAATATTAAACTTAATGAATTTTATATATTTGAAATCAGCATACAAATCCAATCTTTTGATACATTAATTGTCATCAAAATTTCTTTTTCAGCATTTTAGTTATAATGGAGCCGATTCGCTTCTTACAGTTTGTTACCACGAACTGTTTGATGTTATAACTAATTTTGTTTAATACAAAATATAGCTGATGTGTTGCCATATGCAGCTTTTAGAAAGTTAAAACACACACGCAGAAAAAGAGAATCTCTAGGATAATTGTTCATTAAAATTAGTAAATATTTTGAAAATTTCCTAATTTCTCCTGTTAAGGGAAGCGGTCTACTAGATTGATAAAAAGGGAGACGGTAGTTCTTCATAGAAATGATTTTTCTTCAGTCTTATTTTCAAAACCCTTCTGGTTAAATTACATTGTCCCAGTTTCCTGGAATATAGGCTATATTTTCAGAATAGATGGTCCGCATACCTCAAAAGTTTTTTAAATGTAAATATATCCCCTTATAAGGTATTAAAAATAATTAATATTTTTTATAATATTAATGATGAGTCCGCATAAATTTTTTTTTTTTTTAGTGTTGCTTTTTTTTGAAATAGTTTATGCGGGGGCGGGGAGGGGGTGACCTCGACCGGTATTTTTAATCCTTAACATATACTATTTATCAGAATGAGATGTTTTCAAATCAATCTTAAGGGAAATTCTCCTCGTCTCTCAAGTATAGGTTTGGATCAATGTTTTCTAATTAGCATATACCAACCTACTAGTGCTTCTTAGAGGGGACTGAGTTTGTTACCATCTATGGCGTAACTCTCTTCATCATTATCACCACCAATGATCTTTAACGTGTTTTTGTGGAATGAGATTTGGAATGTATATTAACTCATTTTATCTTTTATCTCATCCGTTTCCCGAAAAAGTGTAGCGCTACGTTTTTTCTGTACCTTCCTTAGAAACGATCTAAAATTACTAACAGCATAAGCCGTATCTTTGGGATTGGGATAGATGGCTTCGGGATTAGGGTGGCAAATTAAATTGAAGAGGTAATCGAGCTATCTAATTATTATTTGAAAAAAACTACGTTTTCTAAAGAGTTAAAGAGGCTGAGTTACAAGGTCGAACCTTAAAACGTACAAGGATTAGGAGGCTTAGTTGGGGGGCTACCGCCCCCAAAACACCCCGCTTTCGCAACCTTTAAATATAAAAAAATTTCTTTAAACTGAAAGTAAGGAGCGACATTAAAACTTAAAACGAACAGAAATTATTCCGTATATGAAAGATGCTGTGCCCTCCGCAACGCCTCGCTCTTTACGCTAAAGTTTGATTTTCTCACAACTCTTTTTTTTAAACAATAAAAACTTTAGCGTAAAGAGCGAGGCGTTGAGGAGGGCACAGCCTCTTTCATATACGGAATAATTTCTGTTCGTTTTAAGTTTTAATGTCGCTCCTTACTTTCAGTTTAAAAAATTTTTTTTTTTATATTTAAAGGCTGAGAAAGCGGGGTGTTTTGGGAGCGGTAGCCCCCCAACTATGCCTCCTAATCCCTGTACGTTTTAAGGTTCGACCTTGTAACTCAGCCTCTTTAACTCTTTAGAAAACGTAGTTTTTTTCAAATAATTTATGCACGTTTTTGTACAGTTTATTACTTATTATTGCTTGACTAACTGTTAGCTGATCGTGTCAGGAGTTAATGTTGGGGGGCTGCCGCCCACCAAACCCCCCGCTCTTGAACATTCTTGTGTTAAGGCTTTTAATTCCTGAATACTCAAATCACGTCGTACAGGGTGCCTCCTAATCCCTGTACGTTTTAAGGTTCTAACTTGTGACTCAGCCTCTTTAACAGCCCCCCCAACTGTGCCTCCTAATCCCTGTACTTTTTAAGGGTCGACCTTGTAACTCAGCCTCTTTAACTCTTTGGAAAACGTAATTTTTTTCAAATAATTTAAAAAATAAACTGAGTTTATTTTTAAAGTTTATTTTTAAAGTTTAAATTCAGTATATAAAAAAGTTGCTCTAATGGTGAATCGAACCCGGGTTTTCCGCCTGATAGTCTGGAGTATCAACCGAAGGACTCTACAAATACACTAATAATTGTTGTTTAGCAAATGGAAGCTATTTTTGACACAATCAAATTCCCAAAAATCTTGACATATGGTTTTGATAACAAAAAACGAGTGATCAGATTCAGTTGAAATGTCAAGGATAACCTTCCAAGCCCCAGGAAAGCTTATCCTCTAAATTTCAGCCCGATCAGACAACGTTAAAGGGGGGTTGTGGTGGGAAAAATTAACATGGGCTAATATAGGAAATTGAAGAGGTAATCGAGCTATCTCATTATGTTAGAAATTGATTGTCAAGATTAGACCAAAAAAGAAGATATTAATAGTGGAAAGGAGATAAAAATAATAACAAAATTAGACAAAGAACTCTTTCCTTTATTAAAACACTTTAATTAGAGTTTACCCTGGGGCTATGTGATGTCAATCATTAAGGAAAAACAACCAGAAACCAACGCTATTCACTAAACAGCCAAGGGCGGACCAGGTCGCGATTAATGTCCGCGATTTAAAGTCCAAGTATCATATTTTTTTCTTTACGGGCTATCTACTTCCATACTTCATACAATCTCCATATTATCTAACTTCCAACCAAATATTACCCTTCAGCTCAAAAGAAATAATTGTGTGACGACAAACAATGATTACTTAAGGCCTTAATCCAAACCACCACTTGTCAAGGAACAGATTTCGTTAAAAGGTGCTACGCATATTCCACCACTGGAATACCCCCGGAAAACTTCCCCTGGTGGAAAATCCAATCCCTGCGAAAAGTTTTCCCCATATGGAAGACAGAACGGCCAAAAAGAAAGTAAGACAAGTAAAAATAATAAAGGAAAGGAGGACTTTTGGTATAACTACCTATAATACTACTACTGCTAACAACTCACTGCAGCACCATGCCGCCTGAGCCAACACAGCTACGCTTTCTACGTGTGTTTAAAAAATTTGAACAGAATATATGGTGTAGAATATCCTGTAGCATTTATTTTTACAATTTGTTTGTTTTAATTCTCTTTTCGTATTTTTTGGGGGGTTGAGTTATCATAACATGGTAAGATAAAGGTTAAAGAAAATATTTTGAAAA
Source organism: Artemia sp. Qi Xiang Cuo (assembly GCF_049724085.1). NCBI lineage: Eukaryota > Metazoa > Arthropoda > Branchiopoda > Anostraca > Artemiidae > Artemia > Artemia sp. Qi Xiang Cuo. The sequence goes on along the minus strand of NW_028300418.1, from coordinate 777,727 downwards.
CGTCAAATGAATGGCAAACTTCCCGTGGACTTGGTCTGTTACCGACCAGAGACGTCACTAGCCGAAACGTTTAGGGAGAGGCAATGGATCTCACAGACTAGTCGGTGATTACTACCGACCAATTGGGTGATATTGTTATTAAAATTGTTTCCTAAAAAAGCAACAAATAAGCACGTATCCTTGATCTTTCTTCTCGGAAAAAAGAGCAAAATACCACATTTTTCTAAATAGGAGCTTAGAACCTCATCAGTTGGGTTCTCCAATATGCTGGTTCTAATGGTGTTATTCTCATCGTGATAACTTGCCTTTTTTGGATATGTATTCCCAAGGCCATATCTAGGATACATGTTTGTGGAGGTTTTTTTCGGGGGTTTTGGGGGGTACAGAAAAACTTTAAAGAAACATCGAACTTTTGTTTTTATGCATTTGTTTTTATACATTTTTATGAGTCGGACAAAGAATTCAGGGGAGGGGGTTTGAAACCCCCCCCCTCTGGACACGGCCTGGTGTTTTCCCCATTTTCCGAAAATGAGGGAAAATTTCCTCAAGCGTGTTGGGGTTGATATGTAATAATAGTAGACTAAGAGGTACCATA